>NW_007245880.1:234144-288940 GCF_000164805.1 Carlito syrichta
TCGTGGTAGCGCGCACCTGTAGTTCCAGCTACTTGAAAGGCTGAGGCAGAAGGATCGCCGGAGTCCAGTAGGTCGAGGCTGCAGTGGCCCGGAGCGGCCACTGCACTCCAGTCTGGGTGACAGAGTGAGACTCCAACTCAAAAAAAACAAAACAAAACAAAAAAAACCCTAAGCGTCAATAAATACAGGGGGGAAAATGTTCAATCTAATTTCTGATCAGGGAAATTCGAATTAAAACAAGATACTACTTTTTATTCATTAGTAAAAAACAGGCTTTTTATCTGTCTGAAGGAAAGCTAGTACACTAATGAATTCACAGTATTAGATTAGAAAAGATATCATCTAAAGACGAAAATGTTGCAAAATTTATACAAAATGTAAGTAACAGGAACAAATTGATAAAAAATAAATAAATAAAATAAAAGCAAAGCAAAATCATAGCCAAAGACACGAAAAGTATGTGTAATGCTTTCTTAGGGAGTCCTGGAAGTAAGTAAGGATTGGCAGTGGAAACAGTATGGTAATTAAAATTGAATTTATTCAAAATAATTGGACCAATTGAACTCTTTCTTTCCATCCTCTTCCCTGCCACAAGTCCAAGCACTCTGCACTCTGCTGAGAGGTCTACCCTATCCACCTTACAGCAAAGAAAAAGACCTTGCCCCTATACAAAAAATAAAAATTAGACAGTGTGCCTGTAGTCCCAGCAAGAAGCAAAAGGATCGCCTGAGTCCAGGAAATTGAAGCTCAAAAAAAGGGGTAAACATTCAACAATTGCTGAGACTAATGTATTAATTAATGTTGAGATCTCTCAAAATGCGGAAAAGAAAAATACTTTTAAGAAGTTAAGAGATGAAGAACAACTCAGGAAGTCCAAAATCAACCTAATATAATTAATTCAAGGCCAGGCATAGTGGTTCATGTCTGTAATCCCAGCAGTTTGGGAGGCCAAGGTGAAAGGATCAAAGGACTGCTTGAGCCCAGCCTAGGCAGCATAGTGAGACTGGGCATAGTGATGCATGCCTATGGTCCCAGCTACTCAGGAGGCTGAGGTGGAAGGATCACCTGAGTCCAACAGGTCAAGGCTGCAGTAAGCTGTGATCTTGCCACTGCATTCTAGCCTGAGTGCCAGAGTGAGACTCTGACTCAAAAAAAAAAAAAATTAAATCAACAATATCCTGAGCACCTACCATATACAAGACATTGTTTTTAAGCACTAAGGAAACATCAGTGAACAAAAAAGTTCCTGTCTTACATTTAAGTCATAGTAGACTAAAAATATATTAATATGTTAGACGCAATGAAGAAAAATAAAAGCATGATATGAAGTTAGTAGCAGGAGGATGCTTTCATAGAGGGTGATCACTCTGATTTGATTAGGTAACATCTGAGCAAGCACTTGAATAAAGTAACAGGGTAAGTCAGAAAGCAAGAAAAAAAGTAGTGAAAAGGGAAAATAAAGACACACAAAAAACTGATTTATATAAAAATTGATCTGACGTGAAAAAGGTCTTCACCCAGAAAGAGCTTGCCCAAGTACAGAGCATTACATCTAAGACACATCCAGTGACATAGAATTCAATGGTTAAAAAAAAGTATTAAAAGTTCCCATAGAGGGCTGGGCTCGGTGGCTCAGCCTGTAATCCCAGCACTTTGGGAGGCCGAGGTGAGTGGATTGCCTGAGTCCGTGGATTTGAGACCTGCCTGGGCAACTTGGCGAGACCTCATCTCTACAATAAATCAAAAATTAGCCGGGCGTGGTAGCACGCACCTGTAGTTCCAGCTACTTGGAAGGCTGAGGTGGAAGGATCACTGGAGCCCAGCAGGTCGAGGCTGCGGTGGCCGGGAGCGGCCACTGCACTCCGTCTAGGTGACAGAGTGAGACTCTAACTCAAAAAAAAAAAAAAAAAGTTCCCATAGAATAAAACTAGATTACCAAGAAAAGCATTACAGTAACTAGCTTCAGGGAATCAAAAGCATTCTCATCAGCCACTGTGAACAATACACAATCCCAATGGCTACCAACATAATCACAAAAAGAGCAGCAATGATACATCGTCACGTACTTCCTCATGGAAGTACAAAACATCATGACATATTTTAGCCCAAAAATTGAACCTGAATCCGATCGAGCCTCTAAACCCCCAATCCAAATTAACAGAAAATTTAGGAGACAAAGAAATGTTAAATAAAACACCTGGATGCAACTGGTAAATTCAAACTAAAAAAACTTCAGGGAACAAACAACCGAGTCTCTCTGAGAAATAAACTGCAAAGAGAAGGAGGGAAGGAGAAAGGGCAACATATAGATTAAAAGGTACCTGGGTGCAGTGGTTTTCGTCTGTAATCCCAGTACTTGGGCAGGCCAAGGTGGGAGAACTATCTGAGTCCAGGAGTTTGAGACCAGCCTGGACAACATAGTGAGCCTGGGTGACAGTGAAACCCTGACTCAAAAAAAAAAAAGATAGTACAAACCAATTGTAATACAGCTACCTTATCTGAATCCTGATTCACAGAAACACAGTTTTTAAAATATTATAAGACAATCAGAAAAAACTGAACACTGAATATCTGAGGATTAAAAAAAAACTACTCTGCAATCGCTAATAAAACGATGGATCTAGACAATAACAAATAGCTAGCAAAGTCATTACCACTGTAAGGCTGACGACACCTACACCAGTCGCTCAATCTTAATATCAAAATACCACCTATGAATACAACTAGATTAAATCTGCACACTTTCTGAATAGCTAGTGAAAAGAAACTATTGTGAATTTTTTAAAAAAAACATTGATAATCCTTATTATTGTAAACGTATGCAAAATTCCTTCCCTTTTTGTTGCATTACATACAGTGAAACTATTGTTACTTTTAAAGGTGTTAGGATTATATTTTAAAAGGGGATTTCTTATCTGCAAGAGTTATATACTACTGAAACACTTACACATGAACTAAAGACTCTGGGGCTCTGTAGTGGTGTGGAGCAAGTAAGGATACAGATGACAGAAGATTAGGAGAAAGTGGACAGTTGCTCAAGATGGAGATGACTCCACAAGAGTTAATGTTTGTGCTTTGTGTCCTATTTTTATGTTTGAAATATTCCATGATGAAAGGATTTAAAAAAAATAAGTTTACTTCTTAAAAATCTGAAACAACATTTTCAGAAATATTAAAATACACAAATACACACACTTACATGTCCTGAAAAACATAGGAAAACGAAAATCAAATATTTCTAGCAAACTATCATAAAGTTGGTTATTAAAAGGGTTAAACTATTTTACTTTATTTTCTTGCTATTTTGGGGTTATGCATGTTCAGTGGTTATGCCATTCATAATGACACATTTCACTACCCTTACCTCTCAATTTTGAATCTCAACTCTCCAAGGCATCTAGGTATTGATCTGCTGGAATCTCTCATTAGTAACAAAGTCTGATAGATTGGACAACAATGCTATTCCTCCGTGGGTTTCTTACAATGCTATTCCTCTGTAGGTTTCTTAGACAACAGATAATTTTGATTTTACTAAATTTTAAGTTATGAACCCACTTTTAATTGTATTCTAACTGTAGAAAGTCTGCTTGATAACTTTTCATGGTTTTAGTGAGCTCCTTCCTTTCCAAGAAATTCCACTTTATTTCCTGAAAAGGAAACAAGGTGTAAAATCTTTTCTATAGAGGCAGGCAGTCTTCCTCTTAGAAAACTAACAGAACTTGGCTTCCTACCCCTCACCTCCATGTAGCATATTAAATTATTGATTTAGACTTAAGTGCATCAGATTGAGTATCAATTTCAAAATTTAACCATGGCATAACTGACTTCTACTGGTAAAAAAGAAATTGCAAATGACTCAGTAAAGAAACCTGTCTAGTATTCTATTGAATCCCATTGACCTTCCAAATAATTTGAGTATCCACCAGCCTGTAAGCCTAACTTTTAAGAATCACAAATCCATTAACTATTCCTTTCAGAGATTACTCCAAAAATCAATAAACAGTCACTCAGTATCTATTGCATATGCCATGAAGGTGTTGTAAAGACCATAGAAGAGGCAGGCCTTGCAAAATGCTATAAGTAGGGTGATAAAATGTTTGTGGCATGATTAAGAAAAGAGGATTTGCCTTCATGGTCTTATAATATGCTTAAAGTATGGACGTCATATCTTAAAGTGCCAAATATAAAGCATAAAAGAATTTCAGAGTCTACAAGATAGTAGGGAAAACTCAAGGAGATCTGCATAGATATGTGATAGGAGACAGGTTTTTAAGAATGGGTAAAATCTAATAGGTGATATTAACAGAGGAAGAAACTACAAGTATGAAGGATAGAACAGACAAAGGCAAAGCGCTAGATCTAAGCACAGTAGAAAATGTGAGCCTGACAGAACAAAATGCACAGGTGAGAATATATGAAATAAAAGAACAGTATCCAAAATTATTGTCTCTGAAGACATCACCATTCTAGGATAAAAAGCACAATAGGGACCCCCTGCTAGTCTTTTATAGTGGATCAGATAAGTGAATATTTTTGGCCTCACATTGGGGCACAATAACAGGCTAACATATGAGAAAGATTCCTGACTATACTCTTTCCTCTAGTAATCTGAAAGGGAATGGAAAGAAAATCTTTTAAAATGTCATTCATTGTTTCTCCTACCATTTGATTAAGCAGTCTTCCACTAGAATAAAAATTTGATGTCAAAATGTAAAAAGAAATATGAAAACACCCAAAGGGAAAAAAAATGAAGGCAAAATAGCTGTCTTAGTAGCCATATTTCCAAGCATTGGAGTTTAGAAGCAAGCAACTTTTCTCCCCAGAGACCTCTGAAAACTTATTCAAAAGAGCATTACACTCAAACATTTTCTGCTAGTAACAGCTCAAAACTCTGTAATCTATCATCTGAGCAAGGTATACTCAAACTCATTGTCTACTTCACAAACTACCATGTTTCCTGTAGCATGCTAGTTCAAATAATGAAATGCTAAAGACTTGATTCTAATCTTAGATAATGTAAAGGTACCCTTTATATACTCATAAAGTAAGCAGCTAGTCATTATCAGCATGCACAAAAGTGACAGCGTATTTCACTAAACATATAGAAACCTTATGCTAAAACTAGGAATACTTCAGTTGAAAAAGTAGAAAAATAATGAAACCTGTCAGTTTTAACCCTAATTTTTTCCAAAAAAGAAAGTAAGTGAAAAAAAAGTAGTGGGAGCTTTGGGAAAAAATAACTATGTCACCTTAGAATTCATGATAGTAAAGATGGAAATCACAGCAAAAAGTATGCTGTATAAGAAAAAAGTATAATCTCACAGGAAAGGATAGTTCAAAAGTATAGAAAGATGCTCAAATAAAAAAACTCTATCTAAACATTAATTATCGAAATAAGAAAATAACAAAAGAAATGTAAGCCACAGAGGAATCTCTAAGATGTCCACATATTTAAAAAGAGCACATAATCAATGATTAATATAAAAGACTGGTATGAATCTATACAAGTAATAAAAACAAAGCTGAAGACTAAGGGTAATAAAAACAAATTATTCAGTTTTGTTAAGACTAGAAAGAAAAACTAGACAAGTTCAGAAACAATATGCTCTTTGGGGTAGGCATTAGTATAATGATAGGTGAAAGAAACTAATATTCAATTTTGCTCTCATCTTCTCTATTAAAAATAATGTGGGTTGGGCGTGGTGGCTCATGCCTTTAATCTTAGCACTTTAGGAAGCCAAGGTAGAAGGACTGCTTGAGTTCAGGAGTTTGACTGAGACCAGCCTGGGCAACAAAGATCACCTGAGCCTAGGAGTTCGAGACTGAGGTGAGCCATGACTGTGCCACTGCACTCTAGCCTGAGAGACAGAGTGAGATTCTGACTCAAAATTAATTAATTAATAATAATAATAATAATAATAATGTGCATTATTCTTAATACTGGACAGGGTAAAATAGAAAGAATTATTTCATTCATCCATCCATCTCCTTAGCTTATTCAAAATAATATACAGAGTGCTTACTATGGACTAGCACTGACTTAAAGGAACCTAAGACATAATTCTTTGAATTAAAGAAGCGCTCTGCTTAAAGGGGATAGTCACATGAAAACAAATAGAAATTCGAGAGAATGGAAAGCTACTTAGGGGTAAAGACCATGTCAAATTAATACTGAGTGTTTGCTGAATTGAAAACAATTATTAATAATTGGGCAATGTTAAACCAGAAGTAGCCAGGCATGGTGGCTCACACCTGTAATGCCAGCACTCTGGGAGGTGGAGGTGAGAGGATTACCTGAGCCCAGCCTAGGCAACTTGGTGAGACCTTGTTTCTACAATAAATACAAAAATTAACCAGGGGTGGCAGCATGTACCTGTAGTACCAGCTACTTGGAAGCCTGAGGCAAAAGGATTGCCTGAGCCCAGCAAGTTGAGGCTGTGGTGGCCATGAGCATACCACTGCACTCTAGCCTAGGCGACCAGAGAAAGTAAATAAATCCACAACAATGGTATGAACTGGGTGATAATCAACTCCATAGGAAGAGTACTGAGAGAAGAGAGGAGGTGAGCAGAAGCACGTTAGGGAGGGCTTCACAGATATGGAGATATTTGATCTTAAAATAAAAACAAGTATCTGACCTAACTAAGAGTCTACTATTGGTATAAATGAGTTTAAATCTCAGATTTGAACATATTCAATCGCAAGCATTAAAACTTGCAGTCACAACTAATAGATTTCCATTTATATTCTGAGCTATGCTGAGAACTAGACATGTGACAGAGCAACATAGTTCTGGTTTTCAAAAGAAGGTGACTGCCGGAGTCCAGCTCCACAGAGAGAGTCAGGGCCTGACTGGAGAGAATCGGGAACGGCGACAAAAAAAAGACGAAGACGACAGGAATCCTCTTCCTGGGGAGAACTCAGGACTCTGCCAATTTTTATTCAATTCTTACAAGCTTATATAGTTTTTTACTGACCCCCCTACCACAAAATGTATCCCATGTTGCACATTAAATGTTTACATCATGTTTTTTCTTTTGTTTATGGGGAAGTTGACCTTTACAAGTTTCATTTTGTTTCTTCCTGTTACCAGGTGGTGTAACAAAATACCAGCTGCCAATTTATCAGTCACGTCCTGTGACCTCTAGGTCACCTGAATCTCTTCCCTTCGCTATTCTATTTCTTTTCCTTTACTAATCTATTTTCTTAATTCTACCCTTATATATACTTTCAGCAGCAATATATTGACTTGTTTTTTCTTTTATATAACCACCCTTATCTTACCCACTACGAATTCTTAATACTATTAATTTAAAAATTTAACTTTCTTAATTCTAATCGCCTTATCTATATATTACTTGCTATTTTCTTATCACCTATTTTACATTTTATATTTCTAAACAAAACATGTCTAAATCTACACTTATATATGAAATTAATCTTACTTCTAATCCCAAATGTATTTATTTTTAAACCTACATTAAGTGTGTATAATTTTAAGTTCACCTTAAAACTTAATTATTTCCTATTCCTTATATTTAACTAATACCCACATCTATAATAAACATTTATCTTTTAATTATAACTGCTATTTATTTAATTCTAATCCTTACTTTAATTTTAACCTTCTAATTAAACTATAATATTTCTTAAATCAAAAGGCATGTCTGTGACTTGTTTTTCCCGAAAACACCTGTTTTGGAGACACTCTGTCTCAGTTTCTCACTTCCTCATCAATCACAACTGTAAATGTTGTTACTTATTTTTATTTTTATTTTTTTTTGAGTTGGAGTCTCACTCTGTCGTCCAGACTGGAGTGCAGTGGCCACTCCCGGCCACCGCAGCCTCGACCTGCTGGGCTCTGGCGATCCTTCCGCCTCAGCCTTCCAAGTAGCTGGAATTACAGGCGTGCGCTACCACACCCAGCTGATTTTTTGATTTATTGTAGAGATGAGGTCTCGCTGCCCAGGCGGGTCTCGAACCCACGGGTTCAGGCAATCCACTCACCTCAGCCTCCCAAAGGCGCGGGATTACAGGCTGAGCCACAGAGCTGGCTGTTGTTATTTATAAAGGGTGTGAGGAAGTACTTGTTTTTCCTTTTTAGCCAAAGGTTGCAAAATTCGCATTCCCTTGTCCCCTCAAGGGGGAAATTTTTGCTGTTGAGCCCTTTTTACATTTCTATACATGGGTTTACTGCTAATTCCACATCCTTGCACATTCTAGCTAATTCTTTTATTTATCAAGGGAAGTGTTTTTCAAGCCTAAGCATGCATTCCTTTAAGGCCAAAAGGAGTCCTTCAATAGGATCCATGGGGCTCTGCCTCCAGCATGGCCACTTCCCACTGGGGCTCTGCTCCCAGTCAGCGTTTTTCCCATTTTCGGGTAACCTCCAGTTTGCCTCGTTAGGGGTTGTGACTTCCGGCAGGTGACTTCCACAGGACTACAGACAGTAAACTTGACATCAATTCCCAGTAAAATTCTAGGTTTATTAGGAGGTTTATGAGGTCTGAAAAAAAAGAGGGGTGCTAACTAGTTTAAACAAATCAGGTAATATCTGATCAGAGATCTAAATGATGTGTGGAAAACCCATATGGTTACCTAGGGAAGGAGCAGGCAGGCAGAAGGAACAGTAAAAGCAAAGCCCCTGAAATAAGAGTGCTGGAAGCGCTAGAAAGCAAGGAGGCAGAGTGGCGTGAGCAAGGAGGAGTGACAGGTCACAAGAGGTTAAGGTTGTATCAGCCATAGACAGGAAGCATTACAGATTTTGTTTAGAGACGGGATCTATTAGGAGGCTTTGATAAGAACAGCAACATGACCATTCTTACAATTTAAAATAATCATTCAGACTGCTGTGGAAAAGAGACTACAGGGAGGAAGGAGGGAAACGTGGGCAGGGGGCAGGTGAGGGACAGGCAGGGTCAGAATGCTAACAGAGAAGTCTGGAACAATATGGCTAAGAAGAGGTGTGAAGTGAATGGGTTCGGGGTATTTTGAAAGCAGAGCTAACAGGATTTGTTGATGAAAACCAAGGAAAGGACTCAAGAATGATTCCAAGGTTCTTGGCCTGGACACTCAGAAGAATGCATCACTATTTATTGAGATGGGGAGAGACTGTAAAAGCAGCAAGGTATTTTTTTGTTTGTGGCCTTTTGGTGGTGTGATAGTGGGAGGGAGGGACCTAGAATTTACTCTAGGACATGTTAACTTTAAGATGCCTATTGGACATATAAAAAATAAGCTGGATATATAAATGTTAGAAAGAAGTCTGAAAATAAATTAGTAGTTGCCGGTCTTGAAACTACACAAGATCACCACCTAGAGAGTATAAAAAAAAAGTCCAAAGATTAAGTCCTGAGGCATTCACCCTTTCAAAGTCAGGAAGAGCCAAGGAGGACAATTCAAGAAAGGGGGAATAATCAATGCTGTCAAATGTAGCTCGTAGGTCAAGACGAGGACTGAGCAATGGCCAGTGAAATAGCTGCTAGCTATAGTTAACTAGAGAGGAAGACATCGATTAGGTAGAGAGATGAAACAGCTGCAGGTACCAAAAGGGAGTAGGATCAGTCAACCAACAGAGGGGCTGGTCTTGGCAGCACAGAGTTCATCTATTTTAACAGAAGATAAAGGGAGTATACAGGTTCAGATACACGTAGGTATTTTAAAAAATGTAATATCTGTTTTCCTTACTAGATAAATTCTTTTCAGGGCAGGACACATTTTATTTACCTTTCTATCCTTAGTACCTACTGCAAAATAAGTTAGTTGGATATTTATTTAACGAGTACTTAATCACTTTACAAGTATTAACTTAAAGCTTATACCAATATAAAGAAATGAGCATTCATATTTATTATAAATGAGGAAGCTGAGGAATAGAGGGTTTAAGTAACTTGCCTTAGTTCACACAGCTAATACAGCAGAACCAAAACTTAAACTCAAGTAAAATTTTAAAACCTATGCACTTAAACATTCTATACTACTTCCCAATACTTAACAGATTCAGAATAACCACAACAGCTTCACAGAGTAGAATGTTGGTTCAGACTGAATATGTCTTCTTCTTGTACTACCTTTAAACAATTTATTTGGGTCCCACCAGAATAAATATAAGACATAGAAAGCGTAAGACCGAGAAAGTATGTCTTAAATATGAATAACTATTAAGAGAATAAAAAGACAAGCCGCAGATTAAGAGAAATATTTGTAAAACATAACTGATATTCAAAATAGGTATATAGAGAACTCTTAAAACTCAACAACATGAACTCAATTAACAAATGGACAAAAGATCTGAAAAGATATACAGATATTTTGAAGATATACAAATGACAAATATGTATGAAAAGATTTTCACCATTATGTCATTAGGGAATTGCAAAGGAAAACAACAAGAGACCACTAACACACCTACTTGAATGGCCAAACTCCAAAGTGCTAACACTACCAAATGCTGATGAGAATATGGAGTAACAAGAACTCTCATTCACTTTTGATAGAAATGCAAAGTGGAACACACACTTTGACATACAGTTTGGCCGGGCTCGGTGGCTCAGCCTGTAATCCCGCGCCTTTGGGAGGCTGAGGTGAATGGATTGCCTGAGCCCGCAGGTTCGAGACCCGCCTGGGCAGCGAGACCTCATCTTTACAACAAATCAAAAAATCAGCCGGGCGTGGTAGCGCGTGCCTGTAATTCCGGCTACTCGGAAGGCTGAGGCGGAAGGATCGCCAGAACCCAGCAGGTCGAGGCTGCGGTGGCCGGGAGCGGCCACTGCACTCCAGTCTGGGTGACAGGGTGAGACTCCAACTCAAAAAAAAAAAAAAATACAGCTTGGCAGTTTCTTACCAAACTAAACTTGGTATTTATCCAATAAGTCACAAACTTATGTCCACACAAACACCTGCACACTAATGTTTTAATTGCCAAAACTTGGAAAGCAAGCAAGATGTCTTTCAATTAGTAAATTTGGATGAACAAACTGATATACATCCATACAAAGGAAGATATTCAGTAATAACAAGAAATGGGCTATCAAGCCACAAAAGACATGGAAGAACTTCATGCGCATACATTACTAAGTGAAAGAAACCAATCTGAAACGACTGCCTAATTCGAGCTGTATGATTATAGGAAAAGCAAATTTATAGAGATAATAAAACGATCAGTGGTTGCCAGGGGTTGTGGGGGGAGAGGGAGGGAGAAATGAATAGGTAGAACATAGGATTTTTTTTCCAGCTGGAGTCTCACTCTCTTGCCCAGGCTGGAGTGCAGTGGCACACTCACAATCACTGCAGCCTCGACCTGCTGGGCTCAGGCAGAGTCCTTCCACTTCAGCCTTCTAAGTAGCTGGAACCACAGGCGTGCAACACCACGACCAGTTAATTTTTTGATTTCTTGTAGAGGCAAGGTCTCACCAAGTAGCCCAGGCTGGTCTCAAACCTCTGGACTCAGGCAATCCTCTCACCTCGGCCTCCCAAAGTGCTGGAATTATAGGTTTGAACCACCATGCCCGGTCCAAAACACAGGACTTTTAAGGCAGTGAAACTACCCTGTATAATATCATAGTAGTGGATACAGGTCTTAAGCAACTAACAAAACCCACAGAGTGTACAACACAAAGGATAAATCTTAAACTATACATTTTAGTTAGTAATAATGCATTAATGTGTTCACTGGGAGAAAGATGGTGAGCACCTATATGAGAATTCTCTGTACTTCTCACTCCGGTTTTCTGAAAACCTAAAGCTACTCCCCAAAAAACCCTTTAAATAAAAAATAAAAATAGTTTCAGCTTTCTGTAAACTTCATATGTATCAACTATATGATGTGTTGGCCAAAACTGCTAATTAAATCATAGACTATGATGTGGTATGTGTAAAGACTTCAGAAAATGGTGCAAAAAATCTGCCGGACATGATGGCTTACGTGGTGGCTGTGAGCATGCCACTGCAGTTCAGCCTGGATGACTGAGTGAGACGCTAACTAAAAAAGCAAAAAAAAATCTGAATTAAAGTTCAGTATTTACCATCTCTCCTTTGGTAGAAGAATATTAGTACAAAGGTATTTTCCCTAATAAACTAGACAAGAATGTAATGACTGAAAAGCATCCAACGTCCCAAAGGAGATGCAAACATCCGTTGAAGGTTTAGACTATATAAGCCACAAAGTAGCTTCCCTAAAAGTATGTGTAGGATCCTATGAAATACATCACAGGATAGAAAGTTTAAAATAAGGTCATTACTTAAAGAAACACAGACAAACACTTCTCTCAAAATACTGAAATATTTCATAATTTCATTCTTTATTTTAAAAAGATCCAGGGTATTATGCATTAAAAAAAACTTGCCAATTTACTTTTCTTAATGCAGAAAAGTCTTACATTTAAAAGCAACAGAGGGGTCTTCAAAAGGCACAAAACCAGTATGGACTAACTGCCATACAAAATTTAATTTTCACCCTTTCATTCAACTACAACATACAGAAAGAGACCAATTAAGAAGTGGGGAGGATCCTGTTTCGTGTCATTGCTTGAAGTAACTTGTGAAAAAGCTCAAAGAAATGAAAAGAAAAAAATATATATAAATTCTTAAATCTCACTGATGACTACACCAGAATCTCTTCTTATTTCACCAACTGCTAAACTGGACATTGATTCCCCAGACTGTTCTTAAAAATCCTTTAAAAGAGTTAAGTTCATGTTCAGAAGCTGCATTCTGTAAATACTTATTTGTTAAAGCCAGTCAAGGAGATAATCAAGGGATAGAAAGAAAGGAATTGGACATAAACTGCTAAAACAAATCAGTGGTACACATGCTTTTCTGCTTCCAACTCCAGAGAGCCCTGTAACATTTTCTTTTTAGACTCTCCATAGCTCTCTAACATTCACACATGCAATTTAGGTGTTCAAAGAAAAGAGGTAGCACAGAGTTCATATGCCAATCTAGAGATTTCTATACCAATACATACACAGTATACATTGGAAACTACTGGACTACAAATGCTGCTTAATTAGCTGAAGATAATTCTCTTTCTTTACAAAGCAGTAAATCTCTGATGGCATTTTTTTCTCATTATCTTTTTAATTTTTCATAACTGTATTTATTCCTTCAGCTTTGCTTGTGAAGTTCTGTTCAGCAAAACTCAATTCCTTTTAACTGCAAATTCATTTCTTCCTTCTTTTTGATTCTTGCCCACCTTTGAGTCCCTCAATGCAGTACTATGTTAGAACAATAACAGCAACAAGAACAAAAATTAGTTGGGGTTTTTTTTCCATTTATTCCTCATCTTAAGGATTCAAATGGTCTCATATAGTTTTATATTTAATATCTTTGCTAAATGATGGCAAAACCTCTTATATGATGTTGAAGTTTTTAGAAATAACACATCAATAAGCGATGGCCACCATCAATTCTTTATTTTTCCTTAGCTTTATTAAGGTACAGTTGACAAATAAAACGTGTATATATTTATGATATACAATGTGATGTTTTGATATGTGTATACTGAAATGGTTAAATCAAGCTAATTAATGTAGCACCTCACTATTCTTATTTTATGGTGAGAACATTTAAGATCTATTCTCTTAGCAATTTGCAAACACACATATTATTATAAAGTCACTATGCTGTACAGTAGGTCTCCAGAACTTATTCTAAGGCTCTCACTGAAACTGTCCACCTGAAACTTTGACTGCTTTATCCAGTATCTCCTCATTCTCTAATTCTTTATGATAGCCTCGATAAAAGGAGTGGTCTCTCAACTTCATCATCTATAGAAACCTATTAGTGAAAACATTTTAAAGAATTTGCCCCAAGCCGGGCTTGGTGGCTCAGCCTGTAATCCCGCGCCTTTGGGAGGCTGAGGTGAGTGGATTGCCTGAGCCTGCGGGTTCGAGACCCGCCTGGGGCAGCAAGACCTCATCTCTACAATAAATCAAAAAATTAGCTGGGTGTGGTAGCGCATGCCTATAATTCCGGCTACTCGGAAGGCTGAGGAGGAAGAATCGCCAGAGCCCAGCAGGTCGAGGCTGCGGTGGCCGGAAGCGGCCACTGCACTCCAGTCTGGGCGACAGAGTGAGACTCCAAATCAAAAAAAAAAAAAAAGAATTTGCCCCAGTATATATTTCTATTTACTTATAAATATGTACTATTATAGTAATAATCAGAAATTTTAAGAGACTTAAATATAAGTTTGTACATGTTTATTTATTTTCATTCATTTATTTATTAGGGCGAGGTCTTATTATGTTGCCTAGGATAGTCTTGAACTCCTGGACTCAAGCAATCCTTTTGTCTGGGCCTTCCAAAATACTAGAATTACAGGTGTGAGCCACCGCATCCCACCATTTAAGTTAGAAGTTCTGGTATTTTCTTCCTACATCCCCTCAGAGTGTGATAATCACACTTTGATGGTCATCTAAAAGAAACCCATAGAAAACATCCATTCTAAGCTTTGACAATCAAACATTTTCTCCTACTAAAGTCTGCCTTTCAATCTCTTGAAGCTCTTGTTAACAAGATAATTCTTACAGCTGTCTAACATTCAGTAGCTCATAAACTAGAAGGCCAAAATACAGTCACAGGGGTCAACTAAATAATTTTGTTTAAAGGATGGGCTGAGATTAGGATCTAACCAAAGCAAAACTCTGTGTATTTTGTGTGTGTTTGTATGTTTTTAATAAAAAAGGGAAATAATTTTCACATGAGAAAGTTAATGTATAAGACTCAATAAAAAATGTAGTAAATATCTCATTTATTTTAATGACTGTATTCAAATGAACATATTTTAAGGAATTATTAAACAGCCTAAAGACTAAAGCATCTTTTCTTTTCCACCAATAGAATAAAGAACGTAGAAATAACAGAAAAAAATATGTATTTCACTCTGCTTCCATTGAACAATTTAAGTTCAAACACTTAAAGTTATTAAGCATTCTTCCCAAATACAAACGATGTACTAGGCCCTGGTCTTTAAAAAACCTGACAGCTAGAAAGGAACTTCAAGATGAAGGCCAAACATCCAACTATTGCTTGAATCTGCTCCACAATACTGCCACCAAGTGGCAGTTTATGCAGTCTGTGCTTGAACACTTTCAGCAACAGGAACATATATAAGAAGACCACTGCATTTTTCTGACACCTCTGATTATTTGAAATAAATGAATTGAACCAAAAAATTATAGTCACTGACAACTTTATCTACTGGTCTTATTTTTTTTCTCAGATGCCACAAAGAGCAAATCTAATCACTCCACATTCGACAGTCCTTTAAACATTTTTAAATTACTATAAACCTCAACTCTATTCTTCATTCTAACTTAACCTAGCTATATCTCATTTATAGTTTTAAATTTTTTCTCATGACAACTTCTGAGAATAAATGCAAACATAAGAATTTAATTCTTTAAGTTATAAATGAAAAGAATTTGCAAAACTACACATATCTCCAGGCACCGGAGTTCTTCCTCTTTGCACCTCCATGGCTGGTCTTCAAATTATTAAAGTTACCATTAGAAAAATCACAGCAAAGGCCGGGTTTGGTGGCTCAGCCCGTAACCCCGCACTTTGGGAGGCCGAGGTAAGTGAACTGCCTGAGCCTGAGGGTTCAAGACCTGCCTGGGCAACTTGGTGAGACCTCATCTCTACAATAAATCAAAAATGAGCTGGGCGTGGTAGCGTGCACCTGTAGTTCCAGCTACTTGGAAGGCTGAGGCGGAAGGATCGCTGGAGCCCAGCAGGTTGAGGCTGCGGTGGCCGGGAGCATGCCACTGCACTCCAGTCTGGGTGATAGAGTGAGACTCCAACTCAAAAAAAGAAAGAAAGAAAGAAAGAAAGAAAGAAAGAAAGAAAGAAAGAAAGAAAGAAAGAAAAATCACAGCAAAATAGGCTGCTGACACCAGGAAGGGAACATTCTAAAGAACTCTGTGTATATTTAAAGTTATAAACTTTAAAGCAACAATTTAAATATAGACCAATATTTTATTACTGCTGAATGTCTCGAATAAACTTATTTACTTATAAATAAGTCTACAGGAAAATAATTGATTACCATTAGTAGAGATTTATTTGCTAAAAATATTAAATACCTTAAATAGTTTTTTAGAAAACTACAGCACAAATGACCAATTTAGGAAATGTATAAAAGCCATAATTATTTGAAAAGCAGCTATCCCTGAAATTCACCAGAAAGTTAACATAAGATCTCAAGCTTGCACATAGGAGTTTGCACAGGTACATGTGCATGCACACATGTACCTCCATACAAACAGCTGTGTTAAAGTGTAAAACTATAACTGATATTTCTTACACAACTGCCCTCTGGCTAAAATGCATAACTTAAACTATTTCTAACAGAAGAGTTTCTATTTTACTAGACTACTAATCATTCAACCAACAGATTACATTTACATCTAAATAACAGTTTCACAGTAAAAGTAGTTCCTTTCATTAGTCCATTATTCAAGTGTGGTAGAAGTTAGAGTGCAATCTGATGCTCATCTTCAACACTGCCAGAAATATGGTATTTTCTACCAATAAAATGAATGTTTTCAGTACTAGACAAAAACATGCCAATTTCAAATGGAACAAATTCATAGTTAATACTTGAGTATTGGCCGGGCACGATGGCTCACACCTATAATTCCAGCATTTAGGGAGGCCTAGATGAGAGGATTGCCTAAATCCACAGGTTCGAGACCAGCCAGGGCAACTTGATGAGACCTCCTCTCTACAATAAATCAAAAAAATTAGCCAGGTGTGGTGGTGCACACCTGTAGTTCCAGCCACTTGGAAGGCTGAGGGAGAAGGATTGCCTGAGCCCAGGAGGTTGAGGCTGTGGTGGCCATAAGCATGCCACTGTACTCCAACCTGGGTGACAAAGTGAGACTCAAAAAAAAAAAAAGAAAAAGAAAAAAATACTTGAGTATTATTCAGGTAATAGTTCAGTATTTTAGAAGTTCAAAAAATTGAAACTGTTATATAAACAATTTGTATAATATACCAATAATAAGTCATATAATAAAATTAATTTTATTGTGAAAGAGCAAAAAGAAATTTCTATGTCGGTTGGGCGCAGTGGCTCATTCCTGTAATCCCAGCACTGTGGGAGGCCAAGGTGAGGGAATCTCTTGAGCCCAGGAGTTCAAGACCAGCCTAGGCAACATAGCCACATAAGCTGTGATCCTGCCTGGACAACAGAGTGAAACCTTAATTTAACTAAAAAAAATTTCAATGATGATTTATATTTTGATCTGCTAAACAAGGAGATACTTTAATTTTAGGACTAAATAAGCTTCAATGAATTTTCTCAAATGGTCAAGCCATCAAAATGACAATACATTTACAAGCTGCATTATATTCTGCTTTTATTGAGCTCACTATGACCAAGAATAGCTAGGAATGATAATAACAAAAATAATAACTAGAAAGAACAGCAAGAAAACGTGTATTTGAACGTTATACATATTACAAATAGACAATATTAGTTCATTTTTAAAAAGGGGAATAATCTTTACTGAGCCTACTAGGACTCCTATTTCTTGATACACACCTCAGCTTCTTCAGTAACTCCAAGCAAGTTACTATCTGGTTCAGACTTTAACTATACTAATATTTATACAAAAGATACTCTACATAATGAATCTTATAGGTAACTTATGTTTATCCCATTATGCAACAAAAGTTTATATTTTAGCCACTTTATAGAAATGTTTCTAAAAAACTTGTTTCTCTGCTTTAAAAAAAACCAGTGGAAACTCAATTTAACCATTTTCTACAGATTTAGTCACAATATGAACATGAATTGCATTGTACAGTGGCACTGCTATACTTTGATCTTATGTCTTCTCACCTCTACTTGATGCCATCAGTATGTTCTTGAAGTTTCTGATGCTGACATATAAGCTCCTAAGCATAAAAGGCCTAGACTTTTGACATCTGGCTCATCTGAGGTCTTTTTCTCTCCCTCTTTGCACTTCCATAGCTGTTTTTCAAATTGCTGAACTTACCATAAGAAAATCACAGCAAAATAGGCTACTGACACTAGGAAGGAGTTCTAAAGAACTTGGTGTGTGAACATGGAAGTAGAAAAGCATCTTCCCTTAGAAGGCAATACTGGCTAATTTGTACAATGTGGTTCCCATTCGTTCTTCCCAATCTAGGTTTTTCTACCCTTAATATGACATTTTCCTTTCCCTAGATGATCTATTATCATACCTTCCATACTGCCTGCTCATTTGATACAAAGAATAAAAACAAAGAGAGAAAATAATTGCAGTACAGTCTAATTATACATGAGGTGTAAAAGGGTTACATGACTATGATTACATTATATGAAAACAATGTGTGTTTAGCATGTTATTTATATACAGCAAATAAATGTCAATGAAACCATGAATCTAAGTTTATGCCTGTGGGGGTTCTCAGAAGTAGTCAGAATGCAAAGATATAATTTTATCTGGTTATTTACAAAGCTATAGCAACAGGACTTCTAAAAAGCATTGGTAATACTTAAAACATCAGAAATATTCATACTCTAGTACATAAATTAGAATTACAGAATATCTAGATTTTGCTCTCTACATATAAATTGAACAAATTGCAAAACTAATTATCCAACTTTTTTTTACATTGTTAATTAAGCATTAGTAACAGATTACCGTTTTTAAAAAAATTCTGCCTCACTAATGAGTTGCTTTTGTCTACCAAATAAGTTAATATGATCCAACTTTTAGAGAAGCTATTCTAAGCCATCAAAGTTTAGGTGCTTATGAAACAAATAACTCAATCTTCTTAACTGTAACAGGTTCTTCCTGCTTTGATTTAATTTTATCAGGAAAAAAATGTGAGATGGCATATAAGTAACTAATAAAACCTTATTTCTCAATTTTTCCTACTAGAAAAGAAGCAAAAAAATATATTTAAAAGACTAACTTCATTAATCTACTTGGCTTGAATAAATTAAAATTACCACTTTATCTCTGCTAACTAGTAATGTCAAAAACTACTGATTTGGCTGGGTGTGGTGGCTCAAGCCTGTAATCTCAACACTTCAGGAGGCCGAGGTGACGGGACTGCCTGAGCTCACAGGTTCGACACCAGCCTGGGCCACTTGATGAGACCTCATCTCTACAATAAATCAAAAAATTAGCCGGGTGTGGTAGCACGCACCTGTGGTTCCGGCTACTTGGCAGGCTGAGGTGGAAGAATCTCCTGAGCCCAGCAGGTCGATGCTGGGGTGGCCATGAGCATGCCACTGCACTTCAGCCTGGGCGACAGGGTGAGACTCCAACTCAAAAAAAAAAAAAAAAAAAAACCAAAGCAAAGCCAAATAAAAACTACTGATTTAAGTAAAGCAATAAATAAAGAAGAAAGAAAGCAAACAAGGACAAATTATGCCAAAAAAATAGTTATTCTGTAAGACTTAGTTTTTTTTTTCATATACAGCCCAAAGCTATCTAGTTAACATATCTTCAATGTCTTGCAGTTCAGGATATAGAATAGAAATTACTGAAATAAAATTATTTGAGATGACAAAACTTTTCTGGTGACAACTATAACTAACTATACATCACAAGGTAGAACCACTCCAGTACTCCAAGAAGTAATAAGATAAAGGATGTATTCTTCACTCTTTTCATCTTGGACCAAATAAACTACTCTGTTCCCCATCTATAAAATGGGGGTGAATGTGAACACTGTAAAAACTTATTATCGGTAAAATGCTTTTACTCTTCAGGCAAATTTTATACAAAAATTAAGTATTGGATTCATACCTTGTTTTAATTCCAAACCTTCAGGTTGCTTGTTCTCTCTCAGGGATGAAGTAGAATCTATACAGATGTCTTGCCTGAGTAATGAAAATAAATAAGATCAAATTTTAAAGCTATATTCAACTACAAAATATTTACTGCCCAAGTTTCTAGAATTAAGTTAGGCACTTGAGAAGACACACTAATTTCTTCTAAGCCCCCAGGGTACTATTTAGTGCACTCTAGAAACACAGAAACATGTATGTAAGTGTCAGAAGCAGCAGCTACAAACTAGTACCAATTTAAGCATTATATTTCTTTGTAAAATCAAGGGGCGAACCTGAAAGGTACATAAAAGTAATTTTTTCTTCCTTCCAATACTCTGTAGGGTAGCTGATGGGAGAAATCACAACTCACAGCAGTATCCAATAATTTTCAAGTTCAACTGCTAAATTTAATGGGCATTTTGGCATTCAAATTACTTTATAGTAATTTAATTTCATACCTCAAATGCTTTGATGTCTACAGTATGGGGAAAATACATATTTTATATGTAATATACATATGTAATCAAAGTAAATGGATTAAATGTAAGATCACACAAAAAAGTTTCAATTCACTGTGTTCTGTAATAGAGCTGCAAACTAATGGACTTTTTTAGATGGTATTATACCATCTTAATATCGACATTACAGATGCTTTTCGCCAAAAAAATCAAGAAATTACCTGTAAATATTCAAATGAGATAGGTGACCATTTTCTTCAAAGTAGATATATCTATTACCTTCTGAGAATTTTTATATACATTCTAAATTTTACATACTAGATATATTTAGGAAATTTTCCTGCTCATAAAACTATATATATCCAGTTAACAGTAACAAATCCCTCAAATAACAAAAGGATAAAAAGCCAGGTTCGGTGGCTCAGCCTGTAATCCCACGCTTTGGGAGGCTGAGGTGAGTGGATTGCCTGAGTCCGTGGGTTCAAGACCCGCCTGGGCAACTTGGCGAGACCTCATCTCTACAATAAATCAAAAAAATTAGCCAGGCGTGGTAGCACGCGCCTGTAGTTCCAGCTACTTGGAAGGCTGAGGTGGAAGGATCGCTGGAGCCCAGCAGGTCGAGGCTGCAGTGGCCGGGAGTGGTCACTGCACTCCAGTCTGAATGACAGAGTGAGACTCCAACTCAAAAAGAAAGGATAAAAAAAAAGACTTGTGATTATTTCTTTGAGGAGTGTACAGTATTTTTTCCAGTCTGCATACTTGACACTTATATGTTTGTTTTGTATGAAAACTTCACTAACATAAGCACAAACTGAGACTACAAAATTATTTGGCTTTGGTATTAATTATGACATCTGAGAGATTTATAATTGAGATGTCTCAGTGTTTTATACTTCTGTCACCTACTCAGATCTCATTCTTTCACAGGAATGACTGGCAGATCCCAAAGAGGATATCAACAATCCTCCGTGGCAATTCAGAGACAAATTAAATGCCAAAATACTACATTAAGAGATTTGCAAGGTTTAAAGTTAAAACGTACTACCCTAAGTAGGTAAAATGAGATTTTTATCTACTGGGAACATTAGCTTATTTCTAAGTATCTTCCTTTAGAGAAAATGTCTGCTTTTATACATCCTTGAATGGCACCTAACTCTCCTAAAAACATACATCTATACCTACAAAAAATGACTTCAAGAAAATATAATGTAACATCATTAAAAAAGAAGATGGATATATGCAATACTCTAAGAAAGACACATTGTCTATATAATATTCTAGCTGAGAAAGTATAACCTACATTATGGATAATCACCAGACAAACCCAAAATGGAAATGAGTAATGTTCTATTAAGGGAAGTTCGATGTCACTGCTATAAAAGACAAAGGCTGTGGAAATATTCCAGGTTAAAGGAGGCTAAAAAGCCAAGACAATTACATGTTATAACTGACCTGAGACTGCTGAACTGGCAGAAGGGAAAATGTTATAAAAGATATTACTGAGTCAAAAGACAAACTGAAATACTGATGGAAGACTGGACAAAAGCAATATATCAATGTTAAATTTACTTAAGTTGATGCCGTATTATGATTATATAATAGATTATCACTATCCAATGTAGTATTTAGGGAAACATGTCATGACATATGCAACACAGACCCAAATGTTTTATTAAATACACACAAATATATATAAAGAAGTGTGTAAATGGGATACAATATTAATAAGTAAATCTAGATTAAAGGTATATGGAGGTTTCTTGTACTATTCTTATTCTTACAACATTGTAGGGAGTCTGAAATAATTTGAGAAAGTAAAAATTTATTATCTCCAAACAAATTTAATTAATAATAATGTAATTTTAAAATGCCCTAATGCAATAAAATTGCTTTCCCTGTGAAAGTTCCTTAAAGCCCTTTTATATAAAATTGGAACCCTCTGTAAAGGCTATCTGCTGTTATAAACAATTTATTTTAGTGCCCAAACTTAATTTGTATGACAATCTATTGAACCTTAAGTTAGGTTTCATCAGGCTGTTGTTGAAGAAAGTCACCAAACAGAATTTCAGACAATAGGTGTAAGTACACCACCCTGTGGCAGAAAAGTGAAAAGCTTGATGCCTTTACATCAATATTAACTAAAGTTGAAAAAAAAAATCTTGGAAAATAGTTTTCAGTAGTTTGAAAATTTAAAATATATACTAGCTAATTTTTCCAAGATATACTTTACAACTAAACTTATCATATAGGTTCAGAGTTCTTCTAATACAATTTAAAAATCTCTACTAAAATAGTATGAAAAACAAGATATTTATAAAAAGGAAATATCTTTAATTGTAAGAAAATCATAATATGTACATACATCATTGTATTTCTAGTTTATAAAAATAAAAACTTTGTCTACTCTCAGATGATAGGACATACTAGGTGCCAGACTGAGAAAAACTAAAGCAAATCCAATTTATATAAATGACATTGAAGTACTATCAAACACTTCAAAATTAAGTAAAAATTTTATTAAGTAAAAATTTTATAACTGGAGAGCACAGAAGAAGGGAACACATCACCAGAGCCAGTGTGGGTTAACAATTTTGCAATTACCTTTGTATTCCTTTCCATTTAAATAAAAGAAAAAAGGCCAGGCACGGTGGCTCAGGCCTGTAATTCCAGCACTTCAGGAGGCCAAAGTGAGGAGATTTCCTGAGTCTATGGGTTCAAAAACAGCCTGCGCAACTTGGCAAGACCTCATCTCTACAATAAATCAAAATATTAGCCAGGCATGGTAGCGCATGCCTGTAGTTCCAGCTACTTGTAAGGTTGAGACAGAAGGATTGCCTGAGCCCAAAAGGTCGAGGGTGGGGTGGCCATGAGCCTGCCACTGCATTCCAGCCTGGGCGATAGAGTGAGACTCCAACTCAAAAATATAAAAAGGCTGTTCTTATTTTTCTAATTCCTTTCTATCTACAGTATTCATTCTTTTTTTTTTTTTTTGAGTTGGAGCCTCACTCTGTTACCCAGGTTGGAGTGTAGTGGTACACACTTATGGCCACCCTAGCCTCAATCTGCTGGGCTCAGATCCTTCTGCCTCAGTCTTCCAAATAGCTGGAACTACAAGCATGTGCCATCAAGCCCAGTTAATTTTTTTTTTAATTGTAGAGACGAGGTCTTGCCAAGTTACCCAGGTTGGTCTCGAACCCCTGGGCTCAGGCAATCCTCTTGCCTCCCCTCCCAAAGTGCTAGGATTACAGGTGTAAGCCACCATGCCCGGTCTTCAATGCTCATTCTTAAAAGCAGCTTAACTTACAAGCTTGGCTGTGAATCATAAATGAGCCCTGTACTTATTACTGGGATTTAAAGTCTCAAACCAACATCAGTCCAACTTTCTCTTAGCCCTGAAAGTTACCCAGTCTCTACCTTTTTTTAGCAACTCAGTGAATTTTATTTTTTATCAGAGTAATACACTAGGGAGATGTGTAGAACTTAATCAAGAACAACATACATGTGAATTCCTAAAGGATTAAAATACATTTGTAAACAGTCAAAGTGAATTTCTTGTCCAAATGTAAAATATTGTGGAGGTACCTCAATGGAAGGATAAACAAGATCAAACCAGCCTGATTCTCATTTTGGCAAAAGTTAGCAGATAAAGAATGAGGCATAACAAAAGGTTTAATTCTGGATTCCCTCTATATGCCTAGGGAAAAAAATAGAAGCTGAATAAATCCAGTCTATTTTCCTGAGAAATTTCTACTATTAAAAATAAGAGACAGGTAAATAAAACAAAAAACAGGACAGCTAAAAACAAACAATTTTTAAAAAGAACAGCACTACCAGATTTTGAGACCTTAAAGTTATAATAATCAAGACACTGTGGTAGTGAAGAAAGGATAAAGAAAGATAAATGGAACAGAGTAAGAGTCTAGAGATAGATTCACACATATATGATCAGTTGATTTTCAACAAAGATACAATGGCAACTTAATGGAGAAAAAATTGTCTTTGAATAAATGGTGGAAGTATAATTGGGTATCTATATATGGATATGATTTTCTATCCATACCTTGTGCCATATACAAAAAATAACTCAAAATGGATTAGAGACCTAAACATGCAAACTTCTAGGAGATGCAAGAAAACACCTTTGTGATCCTGGATTAAACAAACCTGTCACCAAAACCACAATCTATAAATAAAAATAACTGATTAAGTTGGACTTCACTGAAATTAAGCTTTTGCTTTTCCAAAGTGACTAAGAAAATGAAAAGGCAAATCAGTCTGGGAGAAAATACTTGCAAGTTACCCACCTGATGAAGAACTTGTATCTAGGATATTTAAAGAACTCTCACATCAAAATAATAAGAAACAAACTACCCAATTAAAAAAATAGGTCAACAAATTAACAGTCACTCCACCAAGAAATATATACAGATGGCAAAGAACACAATAATAGATATTCGACATCATCAGTTATTAGGGAAATGCAAATTAAAACCACAATGCAATACTACTATACATATATTAGAACAGCTAAAATAAAAACTACAGACAAATGGAATTCTCATACTTGATATCAGCAAGGATGCACATATGACTCAGCAATCTCGTTCATAGGTACTTCCCCCGCTAAAATGAAAAACTTGTATAATTACACAAATATTTGAAATCACCAAAAACAAGAAATAACTCAAATGTCCCTGTATTAATTTTCTAATGTTGCCATAGAAAACTGCCACACACCTGGTGGTTTAAAACAACATAAATGTATTATATTATAGTTGTGAAGGTCAGAAGTCTGGTATGGGTCTCAAGGGACTAAAAGTATAGCTTCCATAGGCTGCATTCTTTTCTGGAGGCTCTAGGGAAGAATCCGTTTCCACTCTTTTTGGTTTTTGGCAGAATTCAGTTTCTTGCAGGTTTAGGACCAAGGTCCCTGTTTTCTTGTTGGCTGTAAGCTAAGGACCATTCCTAGCTCCTAGTCAAATCCTTCTCATGTCACATCTCTCCGATCCACTCTTCTCTCTTCCTCTTCCACTTTTAAGAACTCATGTGATTAGAATGGGCCAGAGTAGATAATCCAGGATAATCTCCCCATCTCTAGGTGCTTATCTTTAATCAAATCTGCAGAATCTCTTTTGTTAGGTAAAGTAGCATACTCTCAGGATCTGGATATTAGAGTGTGAACATCTTTGAGGCTCCATTATTATTATTTTGCCTACCATAGAACCTCAGTCAAGGAAAGGATAAACAAACTAGTTTATATCTACACAATGGGATACTAACTACTCAGCAATAAAAAGAAAGACTACTGATATATGCAACAAGGTGAATGAATCTCAAATACATTCTGCTAAGTAAAAGAAGCCAGAGGGTTATATATTCTATCTTTCTATTTATATGGCATTCTAAAAAAAAAGAAAAGGCACTGGGACAGAAATCCGGTCAGTGGTTGTCAGGAGTTGGGTATCAGATAAGGAACTGACTACAAGAATCATGGAGGAAATTTTGGTATTCAACTGCATTGGTAGATACTACCATTCATTTGCCCAAACTTACAATATAGCAAAAAAGGTGAATTTTACTGGATCTAAATTATACATTAAAAACATTTTTTAAAAATTGGAGTACCACAAAAGCCTTAGAACAAGTTCAGAACAATTAAGCATACAGCTGTCAACTATACCTTCAAACACTATGGAATAAGGTGAAACAATCTTAATTTTTCTCAAAGGGCTTTTTCAAATAGCAAATATATTAATTCACATTTCTTCTGTATTCCTCATCAACCCCTTTCTGCAAAAGATAGCAAAATGTAACCCTACTCCCACTATAAGAAACCTTGGCCAGGCGCAGTGGCTCACAACTGTAATCCAAGTACTTGGGAGGCAGAGGTGAGAGGATGGCTTGGACTCAGGGGTTCAAGACCTCGTCTCTACAATAAATCAAAATATCAGTTAGATGTGATAGCGCACGCCAGTGGTTTCAGTTACTTGGAAGGCTGAGGCGGAAGGATCACCTGTGTCCAACAGGTTGAGGCTGCAGTAGCTGTGAGCACGCCACTGTACTCTACCTGGGCAACAGAGTGAGACTCCGACTCAAAAGAAAAACAAAGAAAAAAGAAACCTCATCTCTCTTTCCTTTTCCAAATAATCCAAATCAAAGAATCACAGTTACCTAACTCTGGTTCTTTCTCTGATTCATGATTCTCTAGGGATTCATTGTATAAATTGACCCTCTGAAACTCTTAGATTTTGTGAACAGTTCCCTAAATATGGGACTCTATTCTATTTTATTAAAATTTTTTGTAGAGATGGGGTCTCACTGTATTGTCCAGGCTGGTCCTAAACTCCTGACCTCAAACAATCCTCCCACCTCAGCTTCCCAAAGTGCTGGAGTTATAGTTGTAAGCCACTACACACAGCCTCACAGCCTCTATTCTTTTTCCAAGTGATTAAGGGGACTTGAAGAGGTGAGTATAATATCTCCTCTTTGCTCTAGTTCTATATGCCTATGTTTTCATGTCTTTTCTAATTTCAAGAATTAGCATGAGATCACTTTGTAAGGGCACTGAAAGGTGCAAACATGTAGGTTCTAAAATGTGTATCGCTGTCTAAGCATTATAGGTTACAATGTTATCAACCATTAGTAATACTTTCTGTGAAGGTCTTCTAAAAAACCTTATTTAGAATAAACTTATGCTGTTATGCAGAACATTCTACATAGTATAGCCTAATAATAATTTATAAAATACATGAAAACATAAGTGCTATGCAGATAACCAATATATTACCCTTTATCAGCCTAAAAGTAGTCAACTCTTTATAAACACATATATGTCTAAAAGAATTGAACTTACAGAGAATAACGTCAATATAACAAGTAGATATCATTTGTGAGAAAAAAATCCTTTTGTGTTAAAATTCATATAACAGCCAGGCTCCGTGGTTCAGCCTGTAATCCCGCGCCTTTGGGAGGCTGAGGTGAGTGGATTGCCTGAACCCGTGGGTTCGAGACCCGCCTGGGCAGCGAGACCTCATCTCTACAATAAATCAAAAAAATCAGCTGGGCGTGGTAGCGCATGCCTGTAATTCCGGCTACTTGGAAGGCTGAGGCAGAAGGATCGCTGGAGCCCAGCAGGTCGAGGCTGCGGTGGCCAGGAGCGGCCACTGCACTCCAGTCTGGGTGACAGAATGAGACTCTAACTCAAAAAAAACAAAAAACAAAACAAAAACAAACAACAACAAAAAATTCATATAACAGTTTTCTCTTAAATTGTTTCTGTAATAAATGAAAAAAATCTAATGCATAAGCAATAAATTACTTTTATAAAAGCAAGGGTAAAGAATTAAAAATCACAACAAATTATTTCACTGGTTTTCAGGTTTGCATAACATAAAATAAATGGAGGGGAATTTCCCCATATTCATCAGTACTAAGTGGAATTTTAGGAATAGTCAATGTTACAGAATCAGAGTAAAAATTCCAAAGCATATATAGTAACTTTTTTTTTCAGTAACTATCATGAGGCAAGCACTAATTCTAAGCACTTTCAATCATCTTCTCATTAGTCATCATAACAATCCCATGAGTAGAATTCTGTTTTCCAGAGGAGGAAACTGAGGCCCAGGAAGGTTAAGTAATTTGCCAAAGATCAGATAGTGAATAAACTGTGGTTCTGTTAAAAATGTAGGCAGTTTAACTCTAGAACCCTCACTCTGTACATTTGAAGTAGTTTTCATTCTGAATTTGCCCTCAAGGCCCCAGGGGAAGAATACTTCTTACTGAAAAAACTAAAATGTGCTATCAAATCATCAAAATAGAATCGTTATTTTAAAAGTGAGAAATTTTAATTAAAAAACAGACATGTCAGGCGCAGTGGCCCACACCTATAATCCCAGCACTGTGGGAGGCCGAGGTGAGAGGACTGCCTGAGCCCAGGGGTTCAAGATCAGCCTGGGCAACTTAGCAAAACCTCATCTCTACAATAAAACCAAAGTTAGTTGGGTGTGGTGGCCATGAGTGTGCCACTGTTCTCCAGCCTGGGCAACAGAGTGAGACTCTAACTCAAAAACCAAAAAAAAGACAGACATGAGTAACAACACAAAAAACCAATAATTATCAAGAGAGGATTGGAAGTGAAAAGGTTAAAAAGAAACATTTCTAACTGTATGCCTCTTTGTACTGTTTTGTACTATGCAAACTTTTTTAACCATACCATGTATTTGCATTTTCACTTTTAAAAAAAATTACAGGTTTACACAAATTAGTAACAGAAAAAAAGGAAATAAATTTTAAAAATAGCTGATGGAAGATAAATACACACAGGAAATTTACTGAATGATAGCAGCTTAATCAAGAAGTGTAAAAAATATCCTAATTTAACCCCTGATACTTATATGGCAAAAATAAATTAAAGCCCAGAAGCTTGAGGCTGAAGTGAGTCATGCCACTGTGCTCCAGCCTGGTGACAGAGCGAGATCCTGACTTTAAAAAAAAAACAAAAAAACACATACAGATCTAAAAAAAAAGTATGACGAATACTTTTTTTTTTGAGTCAGGGTCTCACTCTGTCACCCAGGCTGGAGTGCAGTGGCATTATCACGGCTCAGGGCAGCCTCAACTTCCTTGGATTCAGGTGATCCTTCCACCTCAGCATCCCAAGTAGATGAGACTGCAGGCACATGCCACCAAGCCTGGTTAATTTTTTTTTTGTAGAGATAAGGTTTAGCCTATGTCGCCCAGGATGGTCTTGAACTCCTGAGCTCAAGCAATCCACCTGTCTCAGCTTCCCAAAGTCAAAACAAGTAACAAGCAGGGAAAAAATTAATTGCAACTCATACAACAAGCAAAGAATCAAAAGACCAAAGTCTTCCACCTATACACACATAAAAGTTAAGTAAATGACAGAGTTTACAGAAAAGAAAATTCAAAAAGCTCTGTGATGAGAAGGTCAATTTCACTCATAATAAGAGAATTTAAATTAAAATTCCGATAAGACATTATTTACCTATCAGATGAACAAAGATCAAAATGTTAGGTAACTCTAACATACATCATAATACCATAAGAAAGGATTGGCAGTAGCAGGACACTGCCTGGGAGGTGGAGGGACGGGCACATAACGGCACTAAGGATACCAGATCCCAAACCAGGGGAAGTAAGGACTAATGCGAGGCCCAAACTTCACCTGTACATAAACGACTTGTGTATCTAATCCTGACTTCTACCCCACATCTTTAAAATAAAATATAATAAAAAAGATTTCTCCAAAAAACACAATAAACACTCCAGAAAACTTAAAAAAAAAAGTTAGGTAACCACTGGCTCAGGTACATTAAAAAGCTCACATGGCTTAAACTCTGCGTAAATAATTATGACACTATCTATTAAAATTACAAATGCCAAAAACATCTGATCCAACAATGAACTTCCAAATATCCTACAAATATACTCACAGAAAAACAAGATTATCAATATACAAAGATAGTTGTATCATTTGTAGTAATAAAAGATAGTAAGTAAATTAAATATCCACTGACAGACTATGTTCTGCTACATCAAACAATGGAATAGTATACAGGTGTATATAGGAAGCTTTATATGTACTGGATAGGACAAAGGCCATGAAAAAGACTATATTATATGAAAAAGACTAAATGGAAAAGCTACAGAATGGTTTGCACAGTTTGATATAATTCATGCAAAAAGAAAATATACAGATATATTTGTAAATGTATGGAATATCTCTCAGAGGATACAAAAGATCTGATAGCTGGGCACAGTGGCTTGCACCTACGATCTCAGCACTTTGGGAGGCCAACATGAGACGAATGCCTGAGTCCATGGATTCGAAACCAGCCTGGGCAACTTGGCAAGACCTCATCTCTACAATAAATTTAAAAATTGCTGAGCATAGTGGCACATGTCTGTAGTTCCAGCTACTTGGAAGGCTGAGGCAGAAGGATCGTCTGAGCCCAGCAGGTTGAGGTTGCGGTGGACGTGAGCGTGCCACTGCACTCCAGCCTGGGCAACACAGTGAGACTCCAACTCAAAAAAACAAAAAAGAACTGATACACTGTGACTGCCTATAGGAAGAAAGAATGGGGAATGGCGAAAGAACAGACATCCTCATTACATCCTTTGAAAACTTTTGTACTGTACATATGCATTTACAGTTCAAATAAATAAGGATCAACAACTTATTTATTTGAATTGTAAATACATATGTACAGTACAAAAGTTTTCAAAGGATGTAATGAGGATGTCTGTTCTGTGTCATGTATTCAGACACTGAATACATGAAGACAAGCACTCGCTCTGATATAACATTTCTGAATAAAAAGGATACCCCAAAAATGTTAACAGTGGTTACCTATGAAGCAGGAAACCTTAACTTTGATCCATGGACCATATCTCTACCCTCATCCCCAACCCCACCAGGTCTGTGGACTGAATTCAGGTGATCTGTGAACTTGCATGGTATATGTTTCCTATGGCTACCATAACAAACTGCCACAAACTTGTGACTTAAAATGACAAAAATGTATTCTCTTCCCTATTCTGGAAGCCAGAAATCTGAAATCAGTATCACTTAGTCAAAAATCAACGGATCAACAGGTTCACAATCCCTCCAGATGCTCTAGGAAGGATTCTGTTTCCCAGTCTCATGGGCCCTGTCTCCATCTCACAAGCCAGCATCTATTACCCTGCTTTTCTATGCACTTATCATATAGTCTTCCAAAAGACTATGTCAAATCTCCTTCCATCTCCCTCATATAAGGATACATGCAAGTGATTACGTTTAGAGCACACTGAGATAATCCAGGACAATCTCCCCACTTAATCACATCTGCAAAGTCCCTTTTGCCATGTAAACTAACATTCACAGATTCTAGGGATAGGGATGTGGCTACCTTTTGGGAAAGATCAGCCTATCACAGATGGAGAAAAATTACATCTGCATTTTCACTAAAATTCATTTTCTTTAGTTATTAGAAATATCTGACTCTGTCATCAACAGAAATCACATATATTTTCATATAATATAGCTGTGGCGGACATCCAAAATACTATCTATACTTATATGTATTTTAAAATTATGGAAGTTACTAGAACTGCTGCTAGATCTTATTAATATGTTTATAAGAGTATGTATATTATCATATTGCAAAATATATTAATAGTATTAACCACTTCAATATAATTGAGTTCCTTTGTGATTCCATTTTAATCCATGAATTTTTTTTAAAAACTTTATTTTAGGCCAGGCTCGGTGGCTCAGCCTGTAATCCCAGCACTTTGGGAGGCCAAGGTGAGTGGATTGCCTGAGCCCGCGGGTTCGAGACCCACCTGGGCAACTTGACAAGACCTCATCTCTACAATAAATCAAAAAAATCAGCGCGTGGTAGCGCGCGCCTGTAGTTCCAGCTACTTGGAAGGCTGAGGCGGAAAGATTGCTGGAGCCCAGCAGGTCGAGGCTATGGTGGCCGGGAGCGGCCATTGCACTCCAGTCTGGGTGACAGAGTGAGACTCCAACTCAAAAAACAAAACAAAAAAACCCTTTATTTTGATAAAGGATCTATAAGCTTCACTACACTTCTAAAAAGAGTCCTTGGCACAAAAAAGGCTTAGAATTACAGTACTCCTTCGGAGAAAGAATTAAGTATAGGAGGAGGATAGAGTGAGTTGGGGAAGTGAAGTCGATTTTCAATTTAAGACTCTGTGTACTGTTTGAACTTATATATGTACACATACACACACACACAAATCTTTCTTTTATTTTTTTTAAGTCTACAAGGGTTATCTTGAGCTCGTGAGCTTCATAGTTTTTCTTATTGTGCTAGTCCCTCAAATGTGCACACATTCTAATTCCCAGAACCTGTGAATGTTAACTTTATGGAAAGAAAGGACCTTTTGGGTGTGATTAAGTTAAGGATCTTGAGATGGGGAGACCATCTCAAGGTCACAGCAGTCATTATAAGAATATAAATGAGTCATAGTAAGAGAAGGCAATGCCACACTGGAAGTAGAGAATGGAGTGACATGCTTTGAAGATAAAGAGAAGGGCCACAAGCCAAAGAATATCGGCAGCAACCAGAAGCTGAAAAGGGCAAGGAAATGGATTCTCCTCTCAGTTTCCTAAAGTAACCAGCCCTTCTGACACTTTCCTCAAATTTTTTTTTTTTTACACAGGGAAACACTTTTTAAAGTTACATAATTTTAAGAATTTTAGGTTAACCTCAAACATAGAAATGCATCTTCAATTCACCAAACTTCAGATTATGGGATCATGGCCTTACCTTAATACAAATTCATGGAACAGAGTTCTATATCATCCTACTCCTATAAACCACTGTTCACATTTCTAGTTTTGGCTTGGTTAAACTTAAAAAAAAAATCTGAGTACCAAAAAAATAAATTCTATTTATACAAAATCAGATTTTCTGTTTCCCTGTAGTTAATTGACCACAACTTTTCAGCAACTCAATTTTGAGTTTTCCAAAAGCTTTTAACTTAGTCAACTACTCTTTTCATATTAATACTGTACTTGTTTATATTTAATTAAATTATGCAATTTAGGATATTTGCATTGCAAACACACAAGTGACTCTTGGTAAGCAAACAGTTCAAATGGTGGGAGAAGTACATAGGTATATTAGAGAATGGCCATTAACAACCAATTTAGAACACTGTGAATATCAGTGAATTTATTTTTCAAATAAAATGGTAAGGACAATTAATACAATGAATCAGTTATTAAGAGAAACTCCAATTTTTTAAAAAAATGATGGAGAAAGAGTAGAAAAAAGAAAAAATACCTGCTTATCATCTAACTCATTGCTTGAGCAGCAGAATGAGGCAGTAAATTGACTAGTGGAAAATGACAATAGATATAGTTTAAAAATTAGGTTTCTATAATGCAAAGAAAACAAAAATTTGTGTGTATGTAGACACCTACAAAAACAGAAAACAATGCTTCCCAAGTCCCTCAAAGGTCCCCACAGGGGAACAAATGCATATCATATCGCCATCTGGGTGTCTGAAAAGCACATTCTTTCTCTCCCAATTTAAGGGAAGTTAAAAAATTCAGAAAAGGTACCCATCTGCTTTCCATTTATAAGTAACTAGGTCAAGGTAATCTAATTGGGAAAAGTTGGGAGAAGGGGTTTAAAATAATATGGAAGGGACATAATGCATGATAAGTATGCAAAGGTTCATTGTATTACTGCCTTTTTTGTATGTTAAAAATGTTTCCAGAGGGTAACCCCTTCTGGTCCCCTCCCACTGTGGGAGCTTTTCTGTCCTCTCAATAAATCCTGCTTTCTAAAAACAAAAAACAACGTTTCATAATAGAGTTAAACAAATAAGTAACTGATACATAACAACCCCATACATTCCAGAGTGGTTACCTGAATTATAGGTCAACTTCCCAAGTGTGTAATTCTCAGTAAGCCTGGACCTCAGATCTACCTCAGGTTTATTTTTCAATCCATTGATAAAAACATTGCCCTAGGTAGATTTATGCTGCCTATTTATCCAGTTCTCCAGAGCACTGTAAATTTTACTCAAATACTTTACTGTGTTCAAGTTTAATATAGCAGTTTATGGAGAACTATTATTCCCAACAAGTGAGGCTTTGTTGACACTTACTGAGAGAGTTTAGCATTTGGTTGAATACCACTGCCCCTATGAAAGTTATTCATACAAACATATTCAAGAAATATATGTTTACTTGAATTGAAACAAATCAGACTCTTAGTATTCCAATGACATGAACTAAATCCACTGGACAGCTCCAACTTATCAAAAAGGACACAGATGTTTTTCTCTTATTAAAAACAAAAGGTGCTGAGTAGCTATGTAATGATAAACTCAACAGAAAAATTAATGCAGCTGCTTATCTCTGGCTTTCAATTTGGCTATGTAATTGGATGGGCTATGTAATTCTATACACATAAAAGTTTATTAAACTGACAAACAGCAAGCAAGTTCTACAGCATATCACTGCTAGGGCTCAGCGAGAGAAGAGTGGTCATATATACAACTCCACTGGCTGCTCTCATAAGTCAAATGATCAAGCCAGAGGAATAGCTCCGTACTTTTCAATAATAAACATCCTGCTGCACAGCAGTCATTAAACCCCTTAAGTTTATGCATAATGTTCTTTCACTCAATCTTCTCTAAAGTCCCTACCCAGAGCATAAACAGTAGTAACTACTACTATTTTGAAGTATGGAATAACTTGTAAACTATTTAAGAAACATACCTATTACAAAGCATTAAAACCCAGTACAGCTAGTAACCAGTATACTTTATGTAGGACCTAGTAACTAGATGACACCAGCTTGCTCTTTCTAACCATTTCATATTTTAAGAATTCTATTTATTGTTTTATTTCTTTTTAATTATTATTATTATTTTTTTTAGTTGAGATCTCGCTGTCACCCAGGCTGGAGTGCAGTGGCACAATCACAACTCACTAAAACCTTGAACTCCCGGGCTCAAGCTCTCCTTCCACCTCGGTCTCCTGAGTAGCTGAGACTATAGGAGCATGCCATGATGCCCAGCTCATTAAAAAAAATTTTTTTTTGTAGAGATGGGGTCTTGTTATGCTGCCCAGGTTGGTCTCAAACTCCTGGGCTCAAGTTGTTGTCCCACCTCAGCCTCCCAAAGTGCAGAGGTTACAGGCATTACTAATTTAAACAAAAAGGACTCACATTTCAGACTTAAAAAATAGACAACTTAAGTAGAGACTTTAAAATGATTCTTATCAAAGAACTGCTCACTTTACAAAACAATTCCTTGTGGATTTTATTAGATATTTACTTATTTATTTGTTTGTTTGTTTTTCGAGATAGGGTCCCACTCTGTCACCCAAACTCTAGCACAGGGAACCAATCACATCTCACTGTAACCTCAAACTCATAGAATCATGCATAGATTTCATTAGATATTTAACTATTTTATAAAAATAAAATGGTTCAATTTACATGTGTTGCCTAAATCTAAGGCCTATTAAGTAGTATCTTATTTTGTAAGAAGTTAACCTTCAACATTACAATATGTTAACTAATTTAGAACATGCCAATCTGCTAAAAAAGTAGCAGTGGCTAGAAACAACAGCACCACAATATTCATATAGAACCTACTTTGTAGTATAACATTTTAGAAACATAAGTTCTTAATTTCTTTATCTTCTAGAACTATGATATCTCAACACTGGCATATCTATAGAAAAATACAGCTTCTTTCCACTGACATCTCCATCAATATCACTCAATAAAAGCACATTCATTTAAAATTTATAGAGAGAGGCTGGGCTTGGTGGTTCAGCCTGTGATCCCAGCACTTTGGGAGGCCGAGGCGAGTGGACTGCCTGAGCCCGCAGGTTCAAGAACAGCCCAGGCAACTTGGCGAGACCTCATCTCTACAATAAATCAAAAATTAGCCAGGTGTGGTAGCGCATGCCTGTAGTTCTGGTTACTTGGAAGACTGAGGCGGAAGGATCGCTGGGGCCCAGCAGGTTGATGCTAGGGTGGCCGTGAGCGTGACACTGCACTCTGGTCTGGGTGACAGAGTGAGACTCCAATTCAAATAAATAAATAAATAAATAAAAATAAAATAAAATTTATATAGAGAGAACAATTCTAAATCATTGCTTAGATTTCTCTACAGTGTTTGTACTTTTTATATATAAACTCAATCCTAATTATCTTTACTGCATAATTCAAGACTAAAACATTTCATTATAAACAGTCTTTAGAGCATAATCATCTAAATATTATAAGCCAAACTAATACCTGTTCTCACTTTTAGTGATATTTTAACTACGATAAAGCTTTTTCTACCCCCAGCCCATCTCCAGAGACGACACTCTAATTCTAGGCCTCCATATTACCTTATTTACTTGTTATTATTAGCAATTTTGTCTAAATTTGTAACTTTTACAAAGCCTGTCACAATTCCTAATAGTTTTAAAACACTGAAAATTATGCATACTAAAGTTTTTTGCCTATCTCTAATACAACATAAATTTAAGCATTTGCTTCCCTAAAGTGAGAATTCCATTCCTCATCTTTTTAAATTAAAACAAAAATTGCGGATACAGAATAGCTGTACATATTTATAGGGTACATGTGGTATTCTGACATATGAGTATAATGTGTAATGGTCAAATCTGGGTGACTAGGGCCACCACTTCAAACATTTATCATTTCTTTGTGTTGAGAACATTCTAAATTTTCTCTTCTACCTATTTTGAAATAAACAATAAGATATTGTTAACTATAGTAACCCTACTGTGCTACTAAACACTAGAACTTACTCCTTCTATCTAACCATATTTTTCTACCCATCAACAAACTCTTCTTCACTGCCTCTCCTTCCCATTACCTTTTCTAGTCCCTGGTAACCACCATTCTATTCACTACCACCACAAGATAATTTTCTCGTCTTTCTTTACATGAAGATATTTAGAAACTATGGAAGTTGAATGTTCACAGTTCCTAAATCCCATTCCCATTAAAACTGTTATAACATGCATTGATTTCAAGTTTCAAAGAAGCACACTGTGAAAAATTTCTTATAGATACTGCTTTCCTGTTATTTTTGGCTGTTAAAAAACAGCTATTTTAAGGTAAGATAAGAGTAAGTAAATAATCTTTTAAACAACAGTAGATATCAGAGAAGTATGGAAAGAAAAAAACTCATTTGAAAGCTGACCTTAGAGGAGAAACAGAATTTGAATATATAAAACTGGCAATATGAGGACATAAAACTGTAAAAATAATTGTAGAATCTTTAAAAAATATATTTTTTAAAAAGATACTTATGTTTCTTTTTTGTTGTTGTTGTTGTTTTTTCAGTTGGAGTCTCACTCTGTCGCTCAGGCTGGAGTGCAGCAGCACACTCACAGCCACCCCAGGGTCAACCTGTTGGACTCCAGCAATCCTTCCGCCTCAGCCTTCCAAGTAGCTGGAACTACAGGGGCGTGCTACCACACCCGGTTAATTTTTTATTTATTGTAGAGACGAGGTCTTGCCAAGTTGTCAAGGCTGGTATCAAACCCGTGGGCTTAGGCAATCTCCTCACCTAGTCTCCCAAAGTGCTGGGATTACAGGCTGAGCCACCAGGCCTGGCCACTTAGGTATCTTAAAATCTTTAATGAGTTATAAAAATATCAATATATATGGGGTATATTTAATACCATACACATAAGCATATACCTCATACTGAAAGATGCCACCCTACAGCTTCTTAGAAAAATCTATTAATGTTATGTACTTTCTGATTAAAAATATAATAAAAAAGCACAGGTTGACCATTAAAAGAAATCTGTTTCATGTATTTTTTTTTTAAGTCAGAGCTTCACTCTATAGCCCAGGCTATAGTGCAGTGGCACAATCACAGCTTCCCATAGCCTGGATATTCTGGGCTCAGGTGATCCTTCTACCTCAGCCTTGCAAGTCATTGGGACTACAGGTGTGCACCATGACACCCAGTTAATTTTTTGTTTTTTCTGTAGAAAGGAAGTCTCTTCTACTTCAGCCTTCCAAGTCATCGGGACTACAGGTATGCACCATGATACCCAGTTAATTTTTTGTTTTTTTCTGTAGAAAGGAAATTTCACTGTGTTACCGAGGCTAGTCTCGAACTCCTGAATTCAAGCGATCCTTCTGCCTTACTCTCCCAAAGGGGTGGGATTATAGGTGTGCATCACCACGTCTAGCTAATCTTTTTTTTTTTTTTTAAAGCAGGATTTAATGAGAAAAGCTCCCACACTGGGAGGGGATCTGAGGGGGTTGCCTGTCTTTTTTATTTTTATTTTTGTAGAGACTATATCTTGCTACGTTGACTAGGCTGGTCTTCACTGTCTGGGCTCAAGCAATCCTCCCTCTTTAGCCTCCCAAAGTGCTGGGATTACAACCATGAGCCATCACTTCCAGTCTCATGCATTTTCAGTAACATACATTGCTTTATTTAGACATATTTGAAATGACTCATGTCCATTAAAAAAGTAAAGGTGTGAGCTAAGAGCCATGCTCACGTCTGTAATCCCAGTATTTTGGGAGGTGCAGGCAAAAGGATTGCCTGAGCCCAGGGGTTTGAAACCAGCCTGGGCAAATTGGCAAGACTCTGTCACTACAATAAATTAAAAAATTAGCTGAGCATAGTAGTTTCAGCTACTGTAGTTTCAGCTACTTGGGAGGCTGAGGCAGAAGGATCGTCTGAGCCCAGCAGGTCGAGGCTGCAGCCTAGGCAACAGAGTGAGACTCCGACTCAAAAAAAAAAAAAAAAAAGTGAAGGTGTGGAGGAAATTCAAGATAACCACCAAGAAGCAGCCAACTGGTGCCTCTCTCACAGTGCAAACCACATGCAGAAGAATGAAACTGGACCCTTACCTATCACCAAATACAAAAATTAAATCAAACTGGATCAAGGACTTACATGTGAAACCTCAAACTATAAGAATCCTAGAAGATAAATTAGGGAACACCCTCCTGGACATCGGAGTAGCATTGAATACATGGCTAAGTCCTAAAAAGCAAATGTAGCAAAAGCTGAGATTGACAGGTAGGATCCTATCCAACTAAAAAGTTTTTGCACAGCAAAAGAAACCATTAAGAGAATAAACACCACACAATGGGGAAAAATATTTGCAAGCTATGCATCCAACAAAGGCCTAACATCCAAGATCTACAAGGAACTTGAATTGACAGGAAAAAAACAAACACCCCCATTAAAAAGTGGGCAAAGGACATGAACAGACACTTCTTAAAGACATTCAAGCAGCTAATAACCAAATGAAAAAATGTTCAGCCTCACTAATCAGCAGAGAAATACAAATCAAAACTACAATGAGATACCACCTAAAACCACTAAGGAAACAACAGGTATTGGCCTGGCTGTGGAGAAAAGGGAATGCTTCCCTACTTTGATGAGACTGTAAGCTAGTTCAACCTTTGTGGAAACCAGTGTGGCATTTTCTCAAAAAACTAAAAACTGAGCTTCCATACCATACAGCAATCCCACTTCTGGGAATATACCCACAGGAATATAAGTCACTCTACCTGGAAGACACCTGCACACATATGTTCACTGCAGCACTATTCACAATAGAAAAAACATGGATCCAACCCAGACGTCCATCGAAAGTGGACTGACTGGATAAAGAAAATGCAATACATATACACGATGGACTATCATGCAGCCATAAAGAAGAACAAAATCATGTCCTTTGCAGCAACATGGATGCAGCTGGAGACTATCAAACTAAGTGAACTATCACAGAAACAAAAAACTGAGTATCGTATGTTCTTACTCATAAGCGAGCCCTGATCACTAGTCACAAGAGTACAAAGGTGGGAACAACAGATGCTGGACATTGCCAAAAGAGGAAGGGAGGAGGAACAGGGCACACAATTACATACTGGGTATCAGGTCCACTATCAGGGGGAAAGAGGACCTGCTAGAAGCCCAAACCTTACCTGCATGCAATTACTTACCGTAGTAAATCTTCATATGTACCTCATAACTCTAAAATAAACTAAAATAAAAGTTAAGGTATAAGTCTTAGTTGAGAAACTAACAAACTGATATAAATAGTTTCTAAAGCGAACCTTTGGCCTTTATGCATTTTCCCTCCATCAGAGTCTCATTTTATTGACATTTTGTATATGAAACATTCAGGAAGGGGAAGTACTATGTGGCATATTATGTCATACAAGAACTGCAGCACTCAGTTCTAATTCAGTCTTTTTATGAGATGGAATCTCACTATGATGCCCAGGCTGGGCTCAAGTCTTCCTCCCACCTTAGCCTCCCATAGTGCTGGGATTACAGGAATTAGCCATCATGCCTAGCATCTAATTTCTTTGTCCTCACAGGAAAATTATGTGATCTGATTTTTGAAACAACTGAGAAATCCAAACTTAAGGGTAATATTGTTTGGTTTTAAATGCTGAAAACTATTTTGAAATTTTGCAACATTGCTTAGCTCATAAAAAATATCTATATGGCTCTAGGCAACCGATTTGTAACTTTGGATTATTGCCTAGGTTTTAATCAAGTACATCATATTCGTTTTCTATCACAAATCTAGTAGCTGAAAACAGCATATATTTATTCCCATACAGTTCTAAAGGTCACAAATCCAAAACAAGTCTTAGGAAACTGGAATCGAGGTGTAGGCAGTACTGTATTTCTTCTGGAAATTCCAGGGGAAAATCCATCTCCTTGTCTTTTCCAGCTTCTAAAAGGTCGCATATGTTTTCTGGCTTGTGGCTCCTTTCTCCAACTTCAAAGCACATCATTATAATCTCTGTTTCCATCATCCCATCTCTTTCTGTTGCCTCTTTCTTACTTCCCTTTTATAAGGATTTTCCTGGTTACACTAGTACCACCTTCATAATCCAGAATGATCCTCCCATCTCAAAATTCTTAACTTAATCACATCCACAAATTCCTTTTGCCATATATATATACACATATATATTCAAGTAAATTAACATATACATATACTGGCCAGGCTCGGTGGCTCAGCCTGTAATGCCAGCACTTTGGGAGGCCAAGGTGAGTGGATTGCCTGCGCCAGCAGGTTCGAGACTAGCTTGGGAAACTTAGCAAGACCTCGTTTCTACAATAAATAAAAAATTAGCCAGGTGTGGTAGCATGCACTTGTGGTTCCAGCTACTTGGAAGGCTGAGGTGGAAGGATCGCTGGGGCCCAGCAGGTCGGCACTGGAGTGGCCATGAGTTGCCACCGCACTCCAGCATGGCCAACAGAGTGAGACTCCAACTTAAAACAAACAAAAAAAATATACATTAACATATTCACAGATTATGAGAGTTAAGACTTGGACATCTCTGGTGGGGGATGTATTCTACCACATTTGTTCTGTAAGTTTTTTATATATTCCTTGAAAACGTCTACATAGATGATCATGTCAATGATTGTGTCTTCTGCAAATAGGGACGGTGTTATTTTTTTTCTTTCTAAACTAGATGTCTATTACTTCTTTTTCTTATCTTATTGCAACTGTGCATGTAACAATTCCAGTGTATTTTCTAATAGAAGCAGTGAGAATAGGTATTCTTGCCTCATTCCTATTTAGGAAAATAGGCTTTCAAAATTAAACATGATATCTGTTATCTGTATGGTTTTATTTCTAAAAGTGTACTTTGTTTTTTTTTTTTATTTTTGAGTCAGGGTCTTGCTCTGTTGCCCAGGGTGGAGTGCAGTGGCATGACCTCCTGGGCTCATGTATCCTTTCACCTCAGTCTCCCGAATAGCTGGGTCTACAGGTGTGTGCCACCATACCTGGCTATAGACATGAGGTCTCGCTATGTTGCCCAGGATGGTCTGGAACTTCTAGGCTCAAGCAATCCTCCCGCCTCAGCCTCCCAAAGTGCTAGGATTACATGTGTGAGCCACCACGCCTGGCCTTCACTAACCTCTTGAATTAGATACAGTCATGTGCTGTATAATCATGGTTCAGTTAACAACAGAGTCCCACATAGGATAGTAATCCCATAAGATTATAATAGGAAGTTGCATGCTGTGATCATCTGTAGTCCTAGCTATTTGGGAGGCTGAGGTAAAAGGATAGCTTGAGGCCGGTATGTAGCTCATACCCGTAATCCCAGTACTTTGGGAGGCAGAGGCAAGAGGACTGCTTGAGCCCATGGGTTCAAGACCAGCCTGGGCAACTTGGCAAGACCTTGTCTCTATAATAAATCAAGAAAAATCAGCCAGGCGTGGTGGTGCATGCCTGGAGTTCCAGCTACGTGGAAGACTGAGGTGGAAGGATCACCGGAGCCCAGTAGGTCAAGACTTCGGTAGCTGTGAGAAAGCCACTGCACTCTGCCTGGGTAACAGAATGAGACTCTGACTCAAAAAAGAAAAAAAAAGGATCACTTGAGGCCAGGAGTTGAAGGATGTAGTGTGCTATGATCACATCTGTTAATAGCCATTGCACTCCAACTTGGGCAAAATAGGGAGACACCCATCTCCAAAAGAAAATAAGATTATAATGGAGCTGGAGCTGACAAATTCCTGTCACCTAATAACATCTGGTGGATGTGTGTGTTTCTTCCAGAGTTTCCAGGAACTAATGTGTGTGTTTGTATCTTAGTTTTAATTTAAAAGTTTAAAAAATTAAAAAAATAAATAATTTAAACACAGAAAAAATTATACTGAATAGGGATATAAAGAAACATTTTTGTACAGCTGTACAATGTGTTTGTGTTTCAAGCTAAGCATTATGACAAAAGAAATAAAGTTTTTATTTAAAAGTTATGGCATGCTGAGGTTAATTATTAAAGACAAACATTTATAAATTTAATGTAGCTGAGTGTACAGTGTTTATGAAGTCTGCAGTCGTGTATAGTAACATACTAGACTTTCACATTCACTCACCACTCACTGATTCTACCTAGAATTTCCAGTCCTGCAAGCACCATGCATGGTAACTGCCCTATATAGTATACCTTTTTTTATCTTTTATGCCATATTTTTATTGTGCCTTTCTTCTGTTTAGATAAACACTATTGTATTATAACTGCCTACAATAAAATCACTACAATAACATGATATACAGGTATGTAGCCTAGGAATAAGAGGCTATACCATGTAATCTATATATGCAGTAGACTACACAAGTTGTGCACATCTATAGTTCCAGCTACTTGGAAGGCTGAGGTGGAAGGATCCCCTGAGTCCAGTAGGTAGAGGCTATGGTGGCTGTGAGCATGTCACTGCACTCCAACCTGGGTGACAGAGTGAGACTCTATCTCAAAAACAAAAAGAAAACTTAAATTTTTTTCAGATCAGGAAAATTTTTCCAATATTGAGTAAATCATTACCTCTCCTCCATATGTTTCATTTTCTCTCTCTAGAATTCCTATTTATCATATGTGAGGATGATAGGGCTTTCTAGGTTATTTGACTTTTTTTTCCCCCTGTGATTTTCTTCTTTTAATACTTTTGCTTTGTGCATTTACTCTTCCAGGCAACTAGTCTGGGTTTCAATGATGACAGCCCCCTTACTCTGATAAACTTAGAGAATTTAGTTAGAAAGTCATGTGTTTTAAACCAAGAATGTTTTTCTGTGCTGCACCTGATTGCTCATAAGAACTATCGTGTCCCCCGCACCTTGCAAGTGTCCATCTTATTCTTCCAACAGCTTGATTTAGCTTGGCAGGCGCTTTGTCTCTTTCACGTATTCTTTTCTATAGGTATTAGGGTTCTTTAAAGATATTATATATGTATGCATGCAAGAGTATGGGCATGTATTTATCATCAATTTCATGGGGCTCAGGTTTAGTGATTATCCCAAACCAGCAGAAACCAAAGTAGCCCATAGAGTAGAAGTAGAGCACTATTTTTTTTTAAGTTGGAGCGATTCACTCCCCAATTTTCTCAGGCTCTTCCAAGTTCAGGGACAGAGAACATCTGGCCCATTCAGCTCTATGTTTCACTCATTAAGATGAAAAAAACTAGGTACACTACACAAGATATATGTTAACTTTCCCCTTTTTTCCCTAACTTCCTCCATTACCCCAGGGGAGTTCCTAGATCTCAGTGAACCAAGTTGTCCTCAAGACCCATCACTTTATATTCATCCCCCAAGCTCTGGAATGCAAGTCAGCAGGTACTTATTCAGTCTGTAAGCAAACAGCCCAGTACTTGTTATCTTTGCCAGGATTCCCGAAAAGCACATTTTACATGCATGTAAGATACCAACATTCATCTGACTTGGAAGGTGCAGATACATTGTAGTTAGTAGTGAATGGGAAAAGGAACACATTCAAGTCCCTATCTTCCCTGAATCGCCTCCTCTGACACTGGAGAAATGTACACTGCATCTTTGTTTGACATGTGTATATAAGGAAGTCCTCCCACAACATTATATGACAGTCACTGCATTTAGCAACATCTCTTCAAATAATGTGATTTGAGGTTAAGGATGTTCCTTAGTTTCATCCAAGATAATTTCTATTTCTGTTTCTTGTTCTACTTGCTGCTTTTTAGTGAATTCTGAGAGAAGAGCAAAATTGCTGTTGATTATATCATTTTTAAACTATCAGTCCTATTCCATTACTTTAGAAACAAACCTCAATATTAAATGCAACACCTATGTAATTCATTCTTTTAGTCAAATAGCTTGTTACATATTCTCTTTATCCTTAAGAATCCAAAAATTTAGCAGGACACCTTAACCAAGTATGTAAGTAGTGATAAACTTGACATAATGTGTCTCCTTATGTGATTCAATAAGTACTACCTATGTATAGAATGATCACATAGTATACGTCTATTATCCTGGCTCTCTATTCTGAAAAACAAATTATATGGTCACCCAGTCTTAAGGAAGCCATTTTGTATAAGGGCTGCCCTGTGTTAACCTCCAGCTGGCCCATAAGTGGCTTACACAATCAAGGTAAAAAAAACAACCAATCAGAACTGCTTCACTTGCATGGTATGGACCCAAATGCATAATGGGAATCTTAAACTCACCCTAACCAAAAAGGCCAGACTCCATTGGGAAAGATCTCCAGACACTGTTTCAGTGAAGACACCAAACATTCTCTGCTGCTCAGCCTGCTGTGTGCTTCACAAGGTTATCTTCCCTTTAATAAATCTACCTTTCTTAATTCATAATTGTCTTGGTGAATACTTTCACCTCCTGCAACACCAGCCATACCTAGCCTGATACACAGCAAGTCTATAAAATAGTCTTGCAAAGAAATGTTTAAGCTGAACCTAATCTAGCTCTAGACCTAACTTCCAATTTATAGAAAACACAGGGGATAATGAACCAGTTAAGTAATACCAGGAGAAAGGTATACTTCAGTCATATCCCAAGTATGAAACTTTCCCAAAACAACTCATGTAAATTTTTCAAAAAAATCAAAGTCATAAAAAAATAAAAGAAGCAGGGAGAAGACTGACAAGGTCCAAAGAAACATAATAATCAAGTGGAATACATAAATTCTGACTGGATCCTGGATCAAAATCAAACTGTTAACTAACTGAAAAAAAACTGCCATAAAAGATATTGAGTAACTGGTGTTAAATAAAAATTACAGGAGACTGTGAAGTTTTTCAGAACCAAAATGGAGTCAGCAATGTTAGGAAAACTGTGACAGGCCAGGCTCAGTTGCTCAGACTGTAATTCCAGCACTTTTGGGAGGCCAAGATGAATGGATTGCCTGAGCCTGCGTGTTCGAGACCAGCCCGTGCAACTTGGCGAGACTTCATCTCTACAATAAATCAAAAATTAGCCAGGCATGGTAGCACGCGCCTGTAGTTCCGGCTAATCAGAAGGCTGAAGCGAAGGATTGTCAGAGTTCAGCAGGTCGATGCTGGGGTGGCGATGAGTGTGCCACTGCACTCCAGCCTGGGCGACAGTGAGACTCCAACTCAAAAACAAAAAACTGTGACAATTATCACTGGGGAAAGCCATGAATAGTGGGGTCTCACGCTTGTATGCCTGATAATGAAGAAACTCTACACAAACCACAATTTTGTACAAAGGTCATTACAACCATACACAAAAATATACTTCTGCAAAGACATCTGCCCATCAACTGCCTGTTCAACCTTGTTACTGATCTTTGTAGTCAAGGATAATTATTCCAATACAATTATGCAATTTTCCTCATTTTTCCTTGAAAAATCCTTGTCTTCCTTTACCTCCCTGAACACGCAGATAGTTTACTGTAACATATATACTACCATTACAATGTTCTAGTCCCCCAAAAAACACCTTTTCCTATATAGGTTGACATGGTCATTGCTTTGGACTAAGCTCCTGCAAGAGGCCCCAACAGATGAGACTAAAAATTACTCATGCTAAAGTCCTCATTACCAAACCCAAACCAAATTGTTATCTGACCTTTGAAATCAGAAGAGATAAAACAGTCAAGATCCCAAGCAGGCCAGTTACCTTCAATCAGCATGATAATGAAGTTCTCACTGCTATAATACTTATACAAGTAGCCTGATGTTAACTAATCAGTTATTACATTGTTCTTCCAGTCACTATCTTAAAAAAAACTAACATGCTCCTTGTTTTTTGTTTCTGCTTTTTCAGCTCTCTGTCTAAAAAGTCTACCTCTTCTGCTCAGCTCATGGAAACACTTCATTTTTTTTTAAATGGAATGAAGTGTTGCCTGATTCCAGAATAAAGTCAATTGAGATCTCTAAACTAAACTTGTTGTAATTTTGTCCTTTGATACGGGAAATTTGCTATGGGCAATATATGACATTTTAATTACTGCTTATTTTCTCAAGCATGATAATGGTATTATGACTATGTAGGAGACTGTCCTTATTTTTAGGATGTGCATACTGAATTGTTTATGCATAAAATTTTATGACATCTGCAACCGAATTGTGACCCCCACCAAGATTTTTATGTTGAAGCCCTAACCCCTAGCACCTCAGAATGTTTTGGTACATGGAGATAGGACCTTTAGACCCCCATATAGGATAGTAATCCCATAAAATTATAATAGAAAGCCACATATTGTGGTACTCATCTGTAGTCCTAGTTACTTGGGAGGTTGAGGTAAAAGGATCACTTGAGACTGGGTGTGGCAGCTCACACCTGTAATCCCAGCACTTTGGGTTAGGGTTAGGCAAGAGGACTTCTTGAGCCTAGAGGTTCAAGACCAGCCTGGGCAACTTGGCAAGACCTTGTCTCTACGATAAATCAAGAAAAATTAGCCGGGCGCAGTAGCAAGGGCCTGTAGTTCCAGCTACTTGGAAAGCTGAGGCGGAAGGATTGCTGGAGCCCAGCAGATTGATGCTGGGGTGGCCGTGAGCATGTCACTGAACTCCAGTCTGGGCAAGGGAGTGAGATTCCAACTCAAAAAAAAAAAAAAAAAAATCAACTTTACTATCTCATCTGTGAAATGAGGCTATTATTACCTAACATTAATAGATATAGGAATTCAATGAGATAAAGTGTTCTAACCTGTCAACATAGTGCCTGGTAGAGTAAGAACTTAATAAATAGTGGATATCATGAACAGGAGACTCAAAATTCAAATGAGAGACCTGATTCCACTATTGTTCTACATCTATATGTAGTAATTTAGGAAAATCATCTTAATCCTGAAAGTCATTAACTCCATCCTCATATATACCAAAAGTACCAATCATTACAAGTAACAAATCAATCCTCCCACACTACTGCATAATTTTATAAATAAAACAAAGAAAAACAATCACATTCTTGACATAAGAAATATCAAAGGAATAACAAAGAAATTTTGCAATGTAAATGAAAGTTTTTTAACTTACTGATTGACTAAATCAGATCCCATCTTAGAGCCATCATTTGCCGCCTCTTCCATATCAGAGTCTATTCCATTGTCACCTTATAAATGAAATAAACTATTGAAAGCATGCTCATAAAAAGTCATGATGTAATCATTATATTAAGTGTCATCTTTAAAAGTGTTGCAGATTAAAGAGCTTTACAGTTGTTTACAAACTACATTTTTAATTGCTTATATTCAAAATAATGAATTTTCTCAATGTCTTATTAGGAATTTCTCATTGCCTTTATTTATTTTTTTTACCTATTATATGTATGTATATGTACACAAGAATGTGTGTAAGTATACTTACAGACTACACATATATGCATACATCTATTTCCAGAGATACAAAACTCTATCAAACCATTTTACATGTAAAAGTTATGGCTGAGTATGGTGGCTCACATCTGTAATTCTAATACTTTGGAAAGCCAAGGTAGAAGAATTGCCTGAGCCCAGGAGTTCGACACCAGCCTAGGCAGCAACACAGCAAGACCTTGTCTCTACAAAAAAAAAAAAAATCGAAAAATTAGCCTAGTGTGGCAGCATGTACCTATAATCTCAGCCACTTGGGAGGCTGAAGTGGAAGGATCACTTAAGCCCAGGAAGTCAAAGCTGCAGAGAGCCATGATTGTGCCACGTTGTACAATCCAGTCTGTGTTACAGAGTGAGACCCAGAGACCCTGGTACACACACAGAAAGATGAAGCTATCTCAGGAATGGAAAGTCTCCATTTTTTGTTTCTCCTTCTGTGATGCTAATGCTAAAATTCTCGCAAAGTTCTATAAAAAAAAAAGAAAAACGCCTGAAAATCTAAACTTCTAGAGATATAAGTATCACAAAAAGTAGTCATACTTCAAATACTGGTCATCTGCAAGGAATTATTTTAACACTGTAGCTAGGTCTTTGTTTTTTTGAAGTCAGATTCTCACTCTGATATCCAGACTGGTGTTCAGAGGCACAATCATAGCTCACTATAGTCTCAGTTTCCTGAGCTTAGACAATACTTCTGCCTTAGCTCCTGAGTAGATGGCACTACAGGCTTGTGCTAACATGCCAGGATAATTTTTTTTATTTTTTTGTGGAGATGAGATATCTACATGTTACCTAGACTGGTTTTGAACTCCTGGGCTCAAACAGTCCTCCCGCTTCATTCACCCAAAGTGCTGGGATTACAGGCATGGGCCACCATGCCCGGCCTATATCTAGGACTCATTAGAGCAGAAACAGTAAGCAAAAGGTAGTTAACAGCTATAAAGAATATAATGCAGAATATTAAAAATTATTTTAAGGGAAACCTTTGCTTTCTAAACAATTAATTTTTACAGCATTTTTGGTAAATATTTTTAAATTTCATTTTATTACTTATGCTGTCACCTATATGCTTGACTTTACAAAACTATACATTAAGTCTATTCCTGAAATGTTATTCTGATATATGAAGTATATGTCTCAGTACAAAGAGAAGTAAAAATACTCCTCAATGATTACTTAACAATGAAATTAAAGTAATATCGAAATAGGAAAAATAATAGCTCAGGACTATGCTGAATACAGTAGTAACTAGTAAGTTACCAGAATGCAGAAACATGTATTCTTACCCTCAAGAATCTTCAAGATTTTTTTTTCAGACAGGAGCTCTAATTGTTCCTGGCATAGTTTTTTTATTTCTTCTATTGAACAGTTCTAAAGAAAATGACATTTTAAAAAATGCATTTATGTAATATAGCTCCAATGTAAACTGAAAACTGCAATCACAAAAAAATTCAAGTTAGCAAAATCTTACAATAAAATAAAGTCTCAAGTAGGTTCACATAAATATTTTCATGGGATGAAATCTGAAAAACTGTCATTTAATAAGCAAATGCTGTAGAGATATGACAGAAATACCTAAAGGCATGTTTATCACGAAAGAACAAACTAAACAGCAAGTCAGTTTCCCAAGTACTCTTAATGGCGGTCTATTTGTATTAGGTAATTATTCTAAAGGTTAAAATACTCAAGTCCTGGTTCTATATGTCTTAGATATATCTTGGTCTTAACTCAGCCAAGGTCTTTTTCTACAACTGTAAAATTAGAATAACATATATTTCCCTAAATAATTTTTAAAAACAAATAAAAAAACTTGTGAATATAATGAAATATAAGCTATTAGCAACCATTGTTGTGTACTGTGTACTGTTATATAGCAGCATATTATATTATTTCTTAAAGCATCACAAAGATTCATAATACCTCCAATTTAGTTACTACTATTATCTGCATTCAATATAATTACTTCCAGAAGATCAATAAATTTCTTGCCTAAACATTTTTTCTTGGCAAATTTTTAAATATACAAGGCAGGAAATGGTTCTCCAAATTCCATTATTTATATCTTTTCAAGTAGATTGTTTTACATGAAAACATCCAATCATAAACTGAATTAAAAGACTGCACAAAGAAGGCTGTATTTCTATATTATATCAGACTATGTGTACAGTCTGATAATATATGTAATGAAGTACCTTTAATACATCAGGAAGCATCTTCTGTAACTTCTTCTCTCCTATGATACAGAAGCACTGCTGAAGCATTTCTTTTTTGTCTGATATATAAAAACTAACTGGTTTCAATGACACAGTCAGGTCCAGTCCACCTTCTTCAAGGTCACTCTGTTCTGCCAAAAACAATTCTTTTTCCAAAGTTGGCAAAAGATATTTGGTTTCCTAAAGTTGAAAGAATAAAGAACCATTAAGAAATACTACTTAAAATAGACGGAATATATATGTGACATCATACATTATTTAATAAATTCTGCTCTGTTAAAAATTTCCAAATTTCTTGTTTGCACAATTATTTATCTAAAATTATAGCAAAAAATATTTAATTGTTCAGTACTCTTTGATTTAACTCTCCACGCTGCAATTAATAAAGGGGACAGGTATGATGGCTCAGGTTTGTAATCCCAGCATTTGGGGAGTCTGAGGTGGGAGGATTGCTTGAGCCCAGGAGTTCAAGACTGGCCTAGGCAACACAGCAACACCTCATCTCCACAAAAAATAAAAATAAATAAAAATTTAAAAATTATCCAAGCATGGCAGTGTATGCCTGTAGTCCCAGCTATTCAGGAGGCTGCAGCAGAAGGATAGCCTGAGCCCAGGTGTTTGAGGCTGTGGTGAATTGTAATTATGCCACTGCACTCCAGCCTAGGTGAGCAAGACCCTGTCTCAAAAAAAAAAAAAAAAAGACAAGAGATAATATCTTAGGACACACAAACAAAAGCACACTCAATATTGGAAAATCTGCTATAATTTTCAACTGCTGAAGAATTAGGATATTCTACAAGTAGTCATTCGCCCAAAAGTTTTATGTATACATTGCCATTCTACTTAAATTCACATAAAGTGGAATAAAAATGTTACAAATCACAACTATACATAAAGTAGTATACTTACCAAAGCTACAACCTTAAAAGCTTACATAATTTAGTCACAAAGTAACCAAAGAATTTTAGCCATTTAAGACATTTTTCTCAATTTTGCCTTCTAGTTTCCAAATCTATTCAGTCCCTCCAAATCTACTGCCATAAGCCTGGTCCCAACTACCATTATCATTTGCCTAGTTTGCACCAACATTCATTTAACTGGCGTCCCTACATCTATCTAACCTAAGTTGTCTGTTTTGTGTACTGTTAGCTAAATGGATTTTATAAAATTTTATAAAATATCTATGTAGTCATTCTTCTTGTTTAAATCTCTTTAATTACTTCCCATTGCTTTTAGGGTAAGATAGCCTACCTAACCTTCACACTCATTCTCTGTGTTCCAGTCATAGTTGTTCAAACATAACTTGTTCTCCCTTCAGCTTATACAGCTATGGCTTCTGCATACTGTTTTGCCTAGGATAGTCTTTCCTTCCCTTTTCCTCTATCACATTATACTCACATGATTAACAAATTCAGACAGCAATTCAGAAGTAATTTCCTCAGGAAAATCTTCCCTGACTGTATAGGTCAGGTGGGTTTCTTTGTTTACAAGGGGGATCAAAAAAACCCCAGAATTTATTTATAAAAAATCGTGTTTTATTCTTACAATTAAACTTCAGTCACCTTCAAACACCCTTCATTTGATGCAATACACTTTATTTTTTTTGAGTTGGAGTCTCACTCTGTCGCCCAGACTGGAGTGCAATGGCCACTCCCGGCCACTGCAACCTCAACTTGCTGGGCTGTGGCGATTCTTCTGCCTCAGCCTTCCAAGTAGCTGGAACTACAGGCACACGCTACCACGCCCGGCTAGTTTTGGATTTATTGTAGAGATGAGGTCTTGCCAAGTTGTCCAGGCGGGTCTTGAACCCGCAGGCTCAGGCAATCCACTCACCTCAGCCTCCCAAAGTGCTGGGATTACAGGCTGAGCCACTGAGCCCGGCTATGCAATACACTTATTAAAGATGATAGCTAAAAGGGTTACATAAGGTTTCTTTCTTGCAGTGATGAAAATATTTTAAAATTGCTTGTAGCAACAGTCATACAACTCTATGAATATACCCAAAACTACTTAACGTACAGGTGAAATGGGTGAATTAAATGGTATGTCAATTATATCCCAGTAAAGTTATTACCAAAAAAAATAAGGAACTCATACAACAGATAGCACGGTATTCCCAGAAGTTTTAGATGTTAACTATGTGTTTAATATGCAATAACGTTTTCTTCTTCACAAACACACTCATCTTTAATTAGAAGTTGGGTTTAGTTCTATATGCAAATGTTAGTAATACTTAATGTTGTTGGTCTCTCCATCATGACAGAATATTAGAGATATGGAAACAAATAAGAACAGAAAAACGTGGTACATATACACAATGGAGTATTATGCAGCCATAAAGAAGGATAGACATAGGGACTTCGCAGCAACTTGGATGGATTTAGAGTCTATCATACTCAGTGATCTGTCACAGAAACAAAGAACAGAGTACTATATGTTCTCACTCATAAGCGGACCTTGAACAATTATCTTAATACTATAAGAAAGGGATGGGCAGTAGTGGGAAATTGCCAGGGGGGTGGGGGGGTGCTTCATCAACAAGGGTACCTGCATGAACATTTGTATACCTAACCCTGAATTGTACCCCACATCTTTAAAATAAGAAATTTAAAAGTTAAAAAAAAACCAAGAATAGTGATATGAAAACTGAATCTAGGGGTGAAAAAAACGGAATACATCTATAACTATTAAATAATTTTTTTTTAAGTTTTTAAAAATCACCCCTAAAATATCCCACCAGGCCCCGATAGTTGTATGGTTCAATGGTCAACTTCTGACAAATATTTAAGAAGAAATCAACTGTTCTGGAACACACCAAAAAAATACAAAGCTTCCCAATTCAATCCACAACAAAAATAACAACTATAAGTTGACTTAATAGAAACATTTATACAAAAGTAAAGATACCAAATTCCAGCTGGGTACAACTAACCAACCCAACAAACTAACCAAACATTCTAAAACTGCAAGGACAGTTCATCATCAACTAATTTGTCAATAAAATAACATTATCTGACTAAAGGAAAAAAACTGTGATCATATCAATAGAACGCAAGAAATCATCTGATAAAACCCTACAACCCCAGTGAACCAGGAATTTAAGAAAACTTCCCTAATCTGGTCAATGGTATCTTTCAAAAACCTATGACCAACATGGAACATTAGAAATGATCCCACAAAAAAAGGAATAGAAATGGAAAGGAATACCTATTATCCCTGTTCCTGTTCAGTAACATATTAGAAGTCTTTACTAATGCAAAAACTAAAAAATAATAATCTAATTTGGAAAGTATTTGGTAACACCTATTAGGCTTTTTTAAACGCATAAAACTTTGACCCAGAAATTTCACTTGAAACTATCCTAATGTAACTCTTGCACGTTATCTGCACAAAGGTGTTCGTTTTCATATTGTAATAACAACAGAAAAACACCTGAAAACCTAATATTCATCAGTAAGATATAATGGAATACCAGGCAGTCACTCAAAATAACGTACCACGACAGACGCCTATCATGACAATGCAGTGGCATTTAATAAAGGGAATTATCATAATAAAGCTTAGGTGTAGGAAATGAAATACACGTATCTGACAAGGGATACTGAAGAGAGGCTGTGTATTAAAGTATTAACAGGACTTTGAGAGGCCGGGGTGGGAGGATTGCCCATGCCTAGGGGTTCAAGACCAGCCTGGGCAACTTGGCGAGACCTCATCCCTACAATAAATCAAGAAAAATTAGCCAGGCGTGATGGCGCATGCCTGTAGTTGGAAGGTTGAGGCGGAAGGATCGCCTGAGTAGGTCGAAGCTTCAGTGGCGGTGAGCTTGCCACTGCAATCCAGCCTGGGAGAGAGTGAGACTCCGACTCATTAAAAAAAGGTATTAACAGGGAGGCACAAAGAGGGGACTTCCACGCTTTTCCCTTTATTTCTGTATTGAATAAATGTAAAGTACTTATTCATTCGTTTTACACCAAACTAGAAACTAATTTTTTTTTAATACGGCGGTATCTTGGCAGGTTAATGGCGCATAAAGAACATGGCTTTTGCAGAATCAGATACTGGATTCAGATCTATGAGCTATTAACAAACTCTGTGATCGTGCGCAAAGTTCCTTAACCTTCTGGGCCTAAATTCTCTCATCTATAACGTGGAGCTCATCGCAATCTACTAAAAGTTGAAGACAGAGAAGTAAAGCGTCTGGCTCGAAAGGGCAATGGAGAAAGCTTCCAGCTACTGTTCTGGGAAACTGCGACCACAGGAGTGGAAAAGGCAAAAGAAAAGGAAAAAAAAAAAACAAAAAACAGCTGATGGGTAAATCCAGAAACTTGAAGTCCGAGACCCGGGAGCGTGGGGTTCATCCTGACTTAGGGACAAGAACCTCAAGCGCCGGCGACCTTGGATCGACGCACTAACTGAGCTCCAGCCGGCGCCCCATCCCGCCGCCACCCCGCGCGGGGAGCCCGCCTTCTTCCGAAAAAGCAGCGGCTCGAGGGGAGCGGCGCGAGGGGCGCGCACGCACCTGCTGCAGGGAGCCCGAGACGCTGGAGGACGAGTCGGTGCTCCTCCGCTTTCGGCGCTCGCTGCGCTCCACGCTGCTCCCGCCCCAGCAGCTGCCGCCGTTCCCAGCGCCGGTGACACTTCCACCGAGGCTTGCGTTTCCACAGCAGCCGACGCTCCCGCAGCCGCCGGCGC
>NW_007245880.1:289172-322768 GCF_000164805.1 Carlito syrichta
CGGGTACGAGGTCTGGAGCCGCCAGCGCCGCCGCGGCCTCCTGGCCGCTGCGTTTGCGCCGCTTCTCGCGGGAGGACTTCTTCCCCGTCATGATCCCTCTGCTGCAACCATCTGAGGAAAGCCCGCCGTCTCCGGAGCGAGCAACCGCAGCCCGCCGCCGGGGCAGTGGGCGCAGGCGCGGGCGCCGGCGTCGCAGCTGTTGCGTCACTTCCGGTCTCGGCGCAGAAAGTGACGACACGTGTCTGTAGGCAGTGCCGGGACCAATCGCGCTGCCTTCTTTGCTCGCAGAGGTCGACTTGATTTTGTAGAACCATGGGTGTGTTTTCCATTCGGTTTTGTTGTTGGTTCCTGTACCACTGTAGAGGACGGAAGGTGGAGCTTTGCAACGCTCTTTGCCTTATCGATATGCTTTTTTGTGTTTGTCAATTTACAAATACATAATAAGGTTAGTGTGGTTTCTGATTCTCCATATCCGTTTGATTCTGAATTTTGTTTATGATACTCATAACGTTGTGACAATAAAGAGAACTTAGGGAAAAGTAGTGGCATCTCATCATCAGCTGGGCAGGTTATGTATTTCCTGCTAAGAATCCAAGATGGACAGTCAAGGACTTGAGTTCGTTTTTGAAAATTGACTATGGGTCACAGCTTTTATATGTGTTAGATTTTGTAGGCGGATGTAATCTAAACAGAAGGCAGGCTTTAAAATCAAGGATCAAGAACACATGACAGGTGTCACCTTTGTCTAGGGTGGTCTCTGCAGGGTTCATCACCCACCGAAGGCAAAAGGTAGAGCCTGGGGCAAAGCTAGCTGGATGGTAATAATCCTGTGCCTTGTCTTGGGGGTAAGGAGCAATTTTTAAAAGACGCTTTCCCTCCTTAACTACTTTCCTACATTCAACACTTTTAAAAAAATTTGAGTCGGAGTCTCACTCTTTCGCCCAGGCTGGAGTGCCGTGGTACGCTCACCGCCACCCCAGCGTCGACCTGCTGGGCTCCGGCAATCCTTCTGACGCAGCTTTCCAAGTAGCAGGAACTACAGGCGCGAACTACCATGCCCTGCTAATTTTTGATCTTCTATTGTAGAGACAAAGTCTCACCAAGTTGCCTGGGCCTGTCTCGAACCCGCGGGCTCAAGCAACCCACTCTCCTCGGCCTGCCAAAGTGCTGGGATTTCAGGCTGAACCACTGAGCCCAACCGTTTGTTTCTTTCTTTGTTTTGTTTTGAGACCATCTGCCTCTCATTCAGGCTGGAGTGCAGAGGCAAATCTTAGCTCACTGCAGCCTGGAACTCCTGGGTTCAACCCAGTTTTCTTCACTTCAGCCTCCGGAGTAGCCGGGACTACAGGTACAGGCCACCCGGCCCGACTCAACTACTTAGTTTGTACGTAAAACAAACCAGGCCAGGGTTAATAACCAGAGGTATTTCTAGGGAAACTGTCTCTTCTCACCCCCACCCCCATCCCCACCCCTCCGGTCCCGCTCTTAGCTTTGCCTTCTAAAGTAAATGCTGAGGCTTAGCCCACTGTGTTCCCAGTGTAAACTAAAATCCTAAACCACTTCACTGAATCCCCTCTTGGCCAAAGACACACCTCATTATATTTTTGAAGTTTAGGCATAACTGACCAGCTTTAATGTCAAAATAGACATCATAAGACCAAAACAAACAAACAAACAAAAAAAGTCTTTGTGACAATAAGACACCAATTATAAATAAGACCTAAGACTGCCAGGCAAGGATTAAGTCACACACTCCTACAGGTCCCTCAGACACAGTGTATTGGTTAACAGTCTTCTGTAACTTACATTTCTGTCCACTGACTCCAATTTTTTAGACAAAGCTTTAATACTTTAGCCAATTGCAAATTAAAAAATCTCGGGATCTACCTATAACAAGTAAGCCCCCACCCACTTCAAGGTATCCTGTCTTTCTTGGCAGAGCCATATATTGTATACCTTCCATGTGTTGAATTATATCGTTGCCTGTGACTGCTACTTCCTTAAAATGTATACAACCCTAACTGTAATCCAGCTGATGTAGGTACACTTTCTCAGGACCTCTTGAGACTGTATTCTCCAAGTCATGGTCACACATATTGACTAAAAATAAACCTGTTTGAAATATTTTAGTCTGGTTTTTCAGTTAACACCAGGCGTTCCATATTGGCCTCATTAAGTATCATATCTTATAGGAATAAGTTCTGTGCTCACAGGATACATAAAATTGATAACATTTATAACTCTGTTATTGAGCAAATTGTGTCCCCACAAAATTCATATATTGAAGCCCTAACCCTAATGTGACTGCATTTGGAGATAGGGCCATTAAGGAGGTAATTAAGGTTAAAGGGGGCCACTAAAAAGAAAAGCCTGGCTCAGCTATTCAGGAGGCTGAGGTGGGAGGATAAACTTGAGCCCAGGAGTTCTGGGCTGTAGTGCACTACGTGGATCACGTGTCCACAGTAAGTTCAGCATCCGAGGAGCAGGGGACCACCAGGTTGTCTAAAGAGGGATGAACTGGCCCAGGTAAAAAATGGAGTAGGTCAAAACTCCTGTGCTGATCAGTAGTGGAATCGCACCTGTGAATAGCTACTGCAATGCAGCCTAGACAACATAACAAAACCACATTAAAAAAAAAACAACCAGAGATTGCTCTCTCTCCTCAACATAAACACAGAGAAAAAAAGGAAAGGCCATGTGAGGACACAGTGAGAAGGCAACCATCCACAAGCTAGAAAGAAAAACCTCACAAGAAACCAACCACCTTGATCTTGGACTTTTAGCTTCCAGAACTGGGAGAAAATAAACTTTTGTTGTTTAAGCCACCCGGTTTGTGGTATTTTGTGGTATTTTCTTATGATAGTCTGAGCAGACTGATAGAAACCTTAAATGGTATTTGTTAGCCTGAATATAGCTAGTTGTTTACTAATTCTGGTTGCAAATTATTATTAAGAAACTTCTGGGTTTTCACAGCCGCTAGTTGTCATGTTCTCTGTCTTGTGATAGATTCTAAGAAAATGAAACCAAAGACACTTGCTGAAACAAGTGAAAGTCCTGATGCTATCATTTTTCATCAGTGAGCCAATATAATTCTTTTTTTTCCAAGTTGGTCTCTGTAACTTGCAAACTAAAGTCCTAACTAATACAGCATACAATATGTAAGACCTTCCATGATCTGAACACCATTTTTCTCTTCAGCCTCATATCTTTCCTCTACTTATCTTACTGTATCTAAGATTCATTTCAGATATCACCTATGTGAAACTTTTCCAAATCACTTTCATTCTCAATCCTGCTAAAAACTAACCACTTTTTTTTGGTAACCCACTTGTTTTCCTACAGAGCATCCAGAACTCTTTTCTGCAGGTACTTGCTAAATATCTTCTCCAATAAACTGTTAGTTCCCTTGAACAGAGGCCATGTACTATGCATCTGTGTAGTCTCAACACCTAATACATAGCCTGGAACAAGCAAGGGACTCAAATGTTTGTTAAAATTCAAAACTGAAAATGTTAGGATCCACACAGAGCTTCTTTCTATATCACCATTGTGGTAAATCACATTAATGACCCTAGTTCTTCACCTCTCTCTATATTCACACTCCTTGCCATGTGATTTGGCAGTGCCCTTCTGCTACAGGTGACAGACATAATTCCCTGCCCTTGGGCTCAGCCATCTGACTTACTTCGGCAAAGTGGATGTCAGTGGGTGTCCACCAAGTAGAATCTCTAAAAAAAAGCTTTGTGTGGTTAGTATAATTGACTCTTGTGCTTCCAACATCACCATGAAAATGATATACCCAGGGTGGCCCATTGGTCTCAGAAGAAAAATGAGAAACAAATAGCACAGAGCTACCCCAACTAAGCTACCTAGCTAAGCCTGGCCTAAAGCAGAGTCCTCCACTAGTCTGCAGACACATGAATGAACTTAGCCAGCACCAGCCAACCCAAAGCTTGTAACCCCTGAGCTAAAGGTTATTATTTTGGTTGTTGCACAGTATTACTATGGCTAGAGTTAACTAATGTGCACACTTTCCAGAACTCCTTTCCCTGTATTTCTTTGTTAGCAATAACAAGTTTTCAAAACTGGTTTGATATTGTCACTATTCAATGTACAAAAGACTTTCAAGAAATCTTGGGCTGCTGCAAGAGCTGTAGTGTGAGTGGATATGATTCTTCCATTCCAACAGAAACCCTTTACATGCTGAGGTTCTGTGGCATTATAGGAAGTTTAAGAGAAGCATAAGGGTGTTTGTGTTTAGAGTCCAAACAATTTTATAAAAATTCATCAGGATTACCATCCATGGGCATTTTCCCCCAGTAGTAATAAAAACTAATTACTTTTCTCCCCGTTGGATGTTCTTTGTACACAGTGGTCACTCTTATTATGAAAGGAAATGATAATCTTATATTGTCTTTGGAAGAAGTATTTGCCAAGCACCTATGTGGCATTTTGCTAGGCATTTACATGAATATCTTATTTCATTCTCCTGTCTTATAAAGTCCCACTGTACAGATGATGAAACTGGGGCTGAGGTTAAGCAAACTTGCTTTCATTCATTAGTAAGTGGTGGAAATGTTATTGAAATACATGCCTTTTGAACTCCAAAGCCAGTGCTCTTATGCTGTAATATGGTTGCTTTTACTATTAAAAATTTTAAATAATATAGAAATAAGTGGACATTTCTTAGTTCTTCTGAGGACACAGGGATGAAAGAAATGGGATCTGATGGCTTAAGACCCCGCTCTTCTAATGTGTATCAACCTTACATGGCATTAGCAGCCACCATACTTGCTATTAGGATAAAGCAAAGAGGCTACAACAAATTGATATTTTTCTCTACATTGATATCCAGTTTTGCCAACATCATTTATTAAATAATATTCTCTTCTCCATTGTTTGATGTCTATTGACTTGTCATATGGATTTATTTGACCTTTTAGTCTCTTCACCGATACAGTACCTACACCATAGGGATGAGGATAAACCTAAAATATGCATCTATAACCAGCATACAGTAATTGCTAGATGCATGTTATCTAGTTTAACTAAAACTTTAAGCCTGTTGTTTGCTTTTTTTTTTTTTGAGTCAGAGTCTCACTGTCACCCAGGCTGGAATGCAGTGGTATGCTGCTCATGGACACGGCAGCCTCGACCTGCTGGGCTCAGGTGATTCTTCTGCCTCAGCCTTCCAAGTAGCTGGCACGCAACACCACACATGGCTAATTTTTTGATTTATTGTAGAAATGAGATCTTGCCATGTTGCTCAGGCTGATCTCAAACCCCTGAGCTCTGGTAATCCTCTCATCTCCACCTCCCAAAGTGCTGGGATTACAAGCATGAACCACCACGCCCAGCCTCTTTGGATTGTTACTTGGTTTGATTTAAATCAAGTTGCAAACCATTGTGGTAAACACTGCTATATATACTTTGAAATCTGATGATCATAGTCATTTGAACATTGTATTTTTCTGACATATTGCAATGTGTCCTGGAATCCCAAGGTCAAATGTTAAGACCTAGCGCTTTATGTTAGACCTAGGGCTAATAACAGACTATCTACTTTTCAAAAGGACTATAATCAGCTTTCTCTTCTTTAAAGCTTTCATTATCCATCTTATTCTGAAGACTATTTTATTCCTTAACAAAAACCTCAGATATGATGCAGTCAAGTCAAAATAACAAGTAGTACATTTCACCTATAAAAGTATTCTTGCCAAAATAGCTTGATCTCAATCTACCTGAGCCTCTGAATTTAACTCTCAGTTTATAAGAAACAGGTGGCACAGGCTGACTTTAAAGATGGCCCCATAATTTCTCCCCCTAGTATTCACAGCCTTGTGTAATCCACTCCCCTTGAATAACTTGCTCCCAACCAATAGAATACCTTGATGTTGAGATGTCACTTCACTAATTAGATTACAAAGATTCCAACTTTGATTGTGCTAGCAGACTCTCTCCCTTGCTTTGATGAAGCAAGTTGCAATGTTGGGGAGGCCAACACAGAAAAAATACTGAGGGCAGTCTCTGGCCAACAGCTAACTAGGAAAAGAGGTCCTGCCCAACATTCCCGAAAGAATTGAAACCAACTATGTGAGCTTGAAAATGGATCCTTCCCCAGTCGAGCCCTTAGATGAGACACCAGCCCTGGCTGATACTTTGATTGCAGCCTCACATGAAACAAAGCAGCAGAGGACCCAGCTAAGCTGTGCCAGGATTACTGACCCACAGAAAATCTGAGATAATAAATGTGTTGTTTTAAGTCACAGAGTTTTGGGGGTAATTTATTAAGCAGAAATAGAAAATGAATACAGAAAGGTTTTAGGAATATGTTTTACAAACACAAACTGTGAGGTGCTTCACATTCTGGAGTGGCCTAGACACTTCAAAATGTCAATGATATTTTTAAAAGATAAAGGACTGTTCTACATTGAGACCAAAGAAACACATACCCAAATATAATATATAAACCTTGATTCGATTATTTAGAGCAGATCCTTTTAAACAAAAGTTACAAAAGGCATTCTTAGGGCAATGAGGAAATTTGAAATATGGACTACATATTCAATATCATGAAATTACAATTTCCTTAAGTGTGATGATATTGTGGTTATAAAGAATGTTCTTAAAAACACCCTTACTAGTATAAGATGCATATTAAAGTATCTAGTTGATAAATGTAATACCTGCAACTTATTTTTAAATAATTTCAAAAGGAAATATAAACTATAGGAAGAGAGAAAGCAAATCTGGCAAAATGTTAATTACAAAATCTAGTTGGCAAGATCATGAATGTTTACTGTGTTTCTTTCAGTTTTTCTTTATGTATGAACATTTTCACTAAAGAATAGAAGGGAAACTCATGAAAAAAATGATGTTAAATGAAAAACATCTTCAAAACTATAACTACAATTATGCTACACATAATTTCTTCAGAAAAATGCATTATAAATTAGAGGTTTTTTTTAAGATTGGTAGTAACATTTTCTAATATCAAGCCCAGAATTTATCTCTCAAGACCTCTAGAATGTTATACTGCAAATGGTCCTTTATTCATTTTATCACTTCCTCACAAAATAACCATAAGATAGAAAATGATAACTGCTAAGGAGCCTACTTGCCCACGCTTTCCCCTAGAATTCTTTGTAAAGAATCCATTTTTAGCTATGGTTCTCCCATCACTCAAGAAGATTATGAGGTAGATAATACATTTCATTGCATTGCTATTTAGTTATAAACTCAGCTTGTCATATAAATAGTAACATACTTACCTAACAAATGTAATACCAGAAGGAAGATAGCAGTTATGAAATGAAGACAGTAACTTAGCTCTTTTATAAGCAATGAGATTTCAAATACAGTACGAAGTACATTAATTCCAAGAGTTATATCATTGGAGGTGATTTGGCAATGTCTATCAGTCTTAAAAAATGTGCATTAACTTGACCCACCAATTCCATATATAAAACATTTCCCTGGGGAACTAGTAAGACTCTTGTGAGATTTATCATTATATTGCTCAATACCCAAAAATTGGAAGTAAGTCAGATAACAGGAAATGGGTATAATCATATGATAGAATATTTATTGAGGTGGATCTTTGTATATCAAAATGATAAGTTTAAAAATCAGGTTACTGAGGAATTTGTATGATATGCTTTTACAAAAATAAAACATGTTTACATATATACATATAAATATGCTAAAAGATGTTAAGAATGAATTTTTCTAGATGGTGGCATTACAGGCAATTTTTATTTGGGGGTGTGTGTGGTTTCACTCAACAAATGTTTACTATTTTTATATTTAAAAAAATAAGAAAATCATAGAAAAGTTCAACTAAAAAAGAAGAAAACCTTTAAAATATCATTAAACTACATTTACTACATCTTTCCAGTGAGATTTTTTCCTTTTGCTAAACTGTTTTGTAATTTTCGTCAATAAATATAAAATAGTATAATAAAAGTTATTATAAAGACTTGTATAGTAATAGAAAACAACCAGCATTTATTGCCATCCTTAGATTTTGAAGAGGGAACTCATATTCTTAACCAAGATTCTATGTCTTTATCATTATTTGAAGATACCTACTTTTCCAAAATATGGCAGATACATTGCTTGAACTTACAACTGCATGCTAGACTGGACTTATTAACAAGAAAGCAGTGTCACGTAATAGGACCAGGCTGACCTGGGTTAAACTCTTAGCTTTGTCATTTCACCTAAGTCCCAATTCAACAAAAGTAAAGCACAGGTACTTAACTGTATCAGGTACACACCAGGAAGTTGCAGTTTACAACTCAGCAAAGTACATACACATCCTCTGTATCCATTTTATCCATTCCCTTTTGATATTCTAAAACTTTTAATCTAGACAGTAGTTAGAAACTTTTCTTGCCCTTTTGAGAAAGCATTGTTCTTCTGAGGCTGCAGTTAGCACTCAGCTGGGAAACATGGTTCTTTATAATATAAATATTGAGAATGTTGCTTACTATTTTAAGCAAAGTCCTCTTTGTGTATAGATCACTCCCACTTAAAAAAATAGAAGCAGTTACACTTCTCTCAAGAAACTGGATTATTTTAGACACAGCAAGTTGTGTAATTAATGGAATGGTTCCTTCTTTGTGTTAGTTGCTAGGATGTTCAGAGACAAATCTGTGACCTTCTGTCTACAAAGTATAGCATGGCATGTACTTTGAGTAGTTAACTCATTCTTGGCTTCACTTTTCTTTTTTTCTTCTATAATGATTCATCCCATTATCTTTACTTCGAACAACAGAGATAATACTATTCCTCATTTAAAAGGATTTTGAGGATTAAATATCAAAGTGTCTACCATATAGCCTGCCACATTGGGGGCTCAAAAATACAAATTTCATATGACAGGCTCCAGATTTTCAAATAACAGAGTTTGATGTACTCTTGCTTATGCAATCACCTGATAAAATAGCATGTTCCAAATACCCTTTGAAATAACAACAACAAAAAAAATTACCAAAAATAAACAAATATCAAAACTGGAATGAAAAGCAAAATTGCCTCAAATCATGAAGGGCAAAATAAACTGGGCCTAAGACTGGAGTCAATTTGAGGCCTTATCTGTCTGAACTGATACGTGTCTAACATAGCTTACCAACTTGCTTTTTCTTCATCTAAAAATGAGTCATGAAACAAATATACTTTTGATTTACAAAGAAAAAAAATTCAAGAAACTATTTTACATCTTTTCAATATATGAATAATTTACCAACTATTTTACACATTTAATATAATTTTAAAAATTTTAAAGTAGTTATCCTAAAACAAGACCTTGAAATGTTATCAGTGTTGCTGAAAGAATACAGCAGTGAATGCAAGTGAAGAAGTTAAATAAAAGATAACTGCCAACATCTAACAGTTTGGAGTATATAAGTAGCAAAAGCAAGTTATATAAGTAAAAGTCCTTGTCTTCTCCTAAGTGGCTAGGTAAGGGAGAAATGCCATTGTCATTATGTTGTTGTTGACATAGTTTTAAATGTTTCTATACTCTTGAAAACTTGCCCACACTACACAGGAAAAATCTCAGTTTAACAGTGCAAAAATTTTATTTCTTTGCTTTCCCTCCCCATTACTTTACAAGATTTTACTTAATCCACAGTATTTTTTAATCATCTGTTATCAGTCATGTAAAATGTGAGAAAAAAAGTCACTAATCAAATTAAAATCTCAGTCCCCCGACTTCCCCATTGCTACAGCAAATTTAGGATAAATCTACAGCATTCACTTACTTTAGCTGGCTCTGATACTGAGGCATACTTTTTTATTTGAGAATCAACACCTAAAGACTTAGCCAATTGTATAGCATTTGAATCGTCACTGATAAGTGTCCCAAGAGCCACAAGAAGTCTAAAAGTGGCTTCTAGGTCTTGTACAACTTCCAAGATTGTGCTAATTACTGACAAACATTGAGCTTTTCCTTCAATATTATGGTCTTTATGAAAACAAACAGAATAGTTCAGGGTCAATGTAGCCAGAGCAATATGAATGTTCTTATTGCTTCCTGATTTCAGTTCTATTGCATGGGACATCAGTGATTCCCTCTGGGACATCATGAGTTTTTGTCCTGCCTGGCCAGCAAAACAATTGCAAAAAGTTCTTAGAGCAAGCAGCTGGTTTGCCGGCTTTCCTTTAGGGTTCAGAAGATTGATGAGATGACTGCTGAACTGAGCTCCTTCCTTTTCATTGCAGAAGTTCTCATTCACACTGGGATGCTTAATTGACAACCGAAGAATGTCAAGTGCAGGAAAGACAATATCTATTAAGAAGAAACATTCATTAATGTTTATGAAAATTCAGAAAATTCCTTTTGACTTTCAATCAATTTTCATGAGTTTTATTTTCCCACTACAAAATTAACATGACTAATGTAGAAAATGTAAAAAAGTCATGTACTTGCTTTATAAAAATGCACATATTACTGAAACTTGTGATTAATTTTTCATATTTACATAGACTAGGTTTACTGCTATAAGGTCACATATGAGCCAGGCTCGGTGGCTCAGCCTGTAATCCCGTGCCTTTGGGAGGCTGAGGTGAGTGGATTGCCTGAGCCCGCGGGTTTGATACCCATCTGGGCAGTGAGACCTCATCTCTACAATAAATCAAAAAATCAGCCGGGAGTGGTAGTGCATGCCTGTAATTCCGGCTACTTGGAAGGCTGAGGCGGAAGGATCGCCAGAGCCCAGCAGGTCGAGGCTGCGGTGGCCGGGAGCGGCCACTGCACTCCAGTCTGGGCGACAGAGTGAGACTCCAACTCAAAAAAAAAATCTTAAAACGAGACCAAAGAGTTAAACGGAGAAAGCTCTTTAGGGAAGAATTCCAGTTAACAAATGCTGATATGATGCTTATAGGATGGTGGGAGATTGAATGATTGACTGATAGAAGCTCTATAATTGAGGGCTTGAGTAGCTACCATCTGAATGTATGTACTAGCCAATCTTTGCATCACTAAAATGAGAAAATCCAACATTATATGCCCCATAATATAAAGATAGTATGCATCATCATTAAAAACAAACAAACAAAAAACCACTGAACCAGAATCTAATTATGTCGCCAGCAGGAAAAACAGAGATAGAAAAAAACGTTAAGTGATCAGTCAAATCCACAGTATGGGAAATACTGCAGTAAAAAGTGACTTTTTCTCCAATAAATCAATGGCATGAGAAAATAATGGAGTGGGAACACTTTGAGAAGGAAAAGACTTAACTGACATAATTGGAAAAAAAAAATACCTATGGCAAGCCTAGGGTTAACAGCTCACAAAGAGTATCTTGGATGGGTTATAGGGGATCCACATATGCTCTAAAACAGTATACAAACTGATAAATGTAGGGATCATTATGTTTACCTTCAAATTCTCATAAGGCATGTGACCAAAACAAGATTATTAATTACAGCGCTGTAGTGAGTCATTTTTGTGAAGTTTTTCACAATGAATTAGAACTACCCAGTTTAACTTTCATTTAATCTAAAAATGCCACTTATATTGATAGAAATGAAGATACACTTTCTGCTTCCTGTTTACCTTTTGAAAAGTGTTTATTTACCTTCAGGCCAGTTAATAGCTTTCCACAAAATCTGAAGTTGCTGGACAGTGAGATTTTCTGAAGAACTATTACATATTAGAGATAGTATCTTTTCAAGAAGTATCAAGTCATCCTCAGTTAACTTCTTCTCTTCATTTGCAGTTCCATTAAGTTCCTTCAATTTACCTAGAACCCAAAACCAAATCTTCAAACTTTCCTAGCTTTAATTAGTCAGATAATACATATATACCAAGATTTTAAATAAAAATACTCTATTATACATCATAGTTAAGACATTTATCAGCAATTAAAAACCACAAAATAAGGATAAGGCTTGTGAGGTTTTTTTTGGGTTTTTTTTTTGAGTTAGAGTCTTACTCTTTTGCCCAGGCTGGAGTGCAGTGGCATGATCATGGCTTACCACAGCCTCGACCTCCCAAGTAGCTGGGACTACAGGTGCATGCCACCACACACAGCTCATTTTTTGAATTTTTTTTTTTGTTGTTGTTATTGAGATGAGGTCTCACTGTATTGCCCAGGCTAGTCTCAAATTCCTGGGTTCTAGCAATCCTCCCACCTTGGCCTCCCAAAGTGCTGGGATTACAGGCATGAGTCACCGTACCTGGCCTGCTTGTCAACATATATATATATAGAGAGAGAGAGAGAGAGTTACAGTCTCACTCTTTTACCCAGGCTGAAGTGTAGTGGCACACTCGTGGCCGCCTCAGTGTCGACCTGCTGGGCTCAGGTGATCCTTCTGCCTCAGCCTTCCAAGTAGCTGGAACTACAGGTGCGTGCTACCATGTGGGGCTAATTTTTTGATCTATAGTAGAGATGAGGTCTCGCCAAGTTGTCCAGGCTGTTCTCGAGCCTGTGGGCTCAGGCAATCCCCTCACCTCAGCCTCTTGAAGTGCTAGGATTACAGGCTTGAGTCACTGCACCTGGGCTGTCAGTAGTTTTAAACAGCATGATGTAGTAAAAGAAAGGTTACTGTGGCCATTTTTATTTTACTTATTATTTTCTAAGACCTTTGGAAACTCTACTTTGAATAAAGTTTCATTTATTTATTTATTTTTGGGAGGTCTTGCTCTGTCTCCCAGACTGGTGTGCAGTGGTGAGATCATAGCTCTCAGTAGCCTGGGCTCAAGCAATCCTCTGGCCTTAGTCTCCCAAGTAGCTAGAACTACACGTGTGCACCACCACATCTGTCTCATTTACTTTTTATTTTCTGTAGAGATAGTGTTTTGCTATGGTGTGCAGGTTGGTCTCAAACTCCTGGCCTCCTGTAATCCTTCTGCCTTGACTTCCCACAGTGCTGGGATTACAGGTATGAGCTACGACACCTAGCCCTGAATAAAGTTTTAAAGTATGATCATATTTGCAACCATTCAGAATGGCTTTTAAAACAATGTTCACATTGCTTTCCCCATGTTTCTTCAAAAATCTTTATCTCAAGAATAAAAAAGCCCAAATTCTAACCACAAAGGTTTAAGAAGATAAAGTGACCAAATTACAATTTTTAGCTCAATTATTAATGGAAACTTGGACTCACTTCACTATTCTTAGGCTTTAAAAATTTTAACACTAAACTATTCAAAACAAAGTTTGATAAAAAATGCAAAAATCAACATCCCTCTTAGATTTGTACAAGAGTTAAAAAATGCTAAAGGTGTGCAAATGCTTCTTTATGGTCCAAAATAAAGCAATTTTAAAAACACCCATGAGTTATCAATTTTTATAATACTGGTCTTGCCTTATATTCAGGCACATATTTTATAATATCTCAATTAATTCTCATCATAACCTTGTGGCAAGCAAAGCTAGTAGTCTTCTTAGTCCAAAATGACTCGTTAGTCCAGTAGTCATTTTGTTCTAAGGAACACAAATTAACAGCAAAAGCAATCAAAGTCAATAGAGCAGTTTTATTCTAACGGCAATTTAACCCTTTGTACTCAGATGTCCCCTCTGAGGGGGCATAAAGAGACTGCTGGTGATTATATAGGATAAACTTATGCCAGCACAAATTTTCAAAAATGTATGTTTCCTTGAAATTTTCCATTCAAATTGCTCAAAAAAGCAAATCAAGAGATGGAATATATACTGAGACATACATTTAAAAAACCAGCTGGCATTACATAGAAAGAGAATGTGTAAAGTGCTTTCACATTGGTGCACAGACTGAACAAAAATTACATATTATTAATGTGGGAGAAAGAAAATAAGATCGCACTGTCTGCTCAAATAGGAAAACATCAGGTGGAAGATGTCAAACAAATTATTATACACAACATGTATCAACCTGCAATGCATGTCAGTGACTGTTTCACACGTTACCATATACTAGGAACATATAAGATATAAAATTTTGATTTTTATGTTATAATTAAGTTGCTCAATGTCCAAAATTCCATTTGAAGCCAAATATCATAACAACAAAAAAATTGGTTCCAATGCTATACTAATTAATATGAAGTAATTCATTTTTCACTATTTCATAAAAAAGTGCAATCAAGTTGCTGGTAGTGATCTACAAGATGTCTCCCAGGGCTAAAATGGCCTTTTATTATTTCTAAGAGCCACTAAGTTTTTAAAGATAAAATTTTTGTTTTTCAAATGTTTTGCTCATTCATTTTCATTAATTTTTTTATCTGAAAACATTGAGTTTGAGAGTAGAATTATTTTCCCCCCTTTAGTTTTTTTTCTCATAAATGTCATATAAGCATTACCTTATATTTGTATAAGGCTTCTCACAAAGTATTATGGATCCATTACCAGCTTGTACATGTGTAGCTGACACAGTTGTTTAATACCACAAAATAAATCTCTAAGTACCCAGTTCCTGATATATGTTAAGAAAAGGAACAGCCCTGAGAATATCTCAAACAATCTGTGAGTATGTAAAAAAATTAATTAAAGAACTTACCTAATATTTGTGTAGGGTTTGCTTGGTCAAAAGTGACAGCCTCTTTTTTAGGGAAATAAATATTCACTGTCTTAGGTGCAGATGACTGGTAGGCACTATTCCCTATTTAAAGAATAGACGATGAAAATCATAAGGAGTGATTTAACTGTATGACTTTGTTTTCACAATTATTAAGATATGTAACCATACAGTATATGCAATAAAATAAACAGCAACCTCCAGGGGAAAAAAAGAAATCATTCACAAGATTTTGAAAACAATTCAATTATGTACAACATTCCATTCCCATCCTCTGTAAGTCATACTGATCTCTTGCTTCTCAAGTCTTTTATTCCTTATTCCAAATGCTGTAGTAGGCACTGTCATTTTCTTTAATCTTTTTCTATACTTTTATAAATCCCCAAGTTGTAAATTCCTAGGGGGCAAGGATCCTTGCTTTTTATACTTTTTTCTATCTTAAGACTTTATTACAATAACCAAAAGTCAACATCTGATGATGAAAAAGCAACTGGCACAAGATAAAAATCCAGCAATATTAAATACAGTGACTTCAATTAAATATAATTTTTATCTTACATTTCATATCTTAACTGAAACCCATTTTGCTTTAATCTACAAGTAAGGAACTGAAGTATTTGGCAAAAATATGAATAAAAGATTTATTTTAACATTCTGAGTATCTTAGGGATAGAAAGGGGTGAAGGTAGATAAAGATAAAGTAAGAAAGGAAGTGTGTGTACAAAATTAATTCTAACTGCTTATAAAGCAAAAAAATATCTATTGATATAAAAAATGAGCTACACAGACATTGCCTGAACTCTCTTGGTCATTACAATCTAGTTGTGTTAAGGAGAATGCAAATATTAATCAAATATCATCCAAATAATTAAGTACAATGAAAAGTTCTCTAAGGAAAAGTACAAGATGCAATAAAAGCTTATGGTAGAAAGGTTGATTTACCAGAGGATGTATGTAGGTGTTCAGAATAGTTTTACTGAGTTAATTTAATAAATACTGTTTTATAAAATTAAATTTTAAAAAGGGGAACAACCAATAATTTGTGGTCTAAATAGCAAGGCAAAGAGCATAAGTACTATAAAAAAGAACAGTGAGTTCAAACCTCCAGAGGCAGAAAACAGCATAGCATGCTCAAGAAACTGACACACGAGGCCAGTATGGCTGGACAGAAGAAAAGCAGAGAGGAATTTGATGCAAGGCAAGAGAAAATATTCAGTGGGAAGTCATGGGAGCTTTTAAATCAAGGAAAGTACATAAACAGAGTACACTGGAAAAAGATCACTGGCTGCAATATGGACCATGGTAAGACCAATTTGGAGGTTATTTCATTAGTCTAGGTGTGAGATGACAATAGCTTAGATTAAGGTTTAAACACAAAACTAGTAAAAAACAACTTTTGGAAGATGGGAGAGGGTACTGTTAACTTTACTCTCTTTTGTTACAAAAGGTACAACTAACAATTACTAAGCATTTATTTGGTGAAAGTAATTTACATAAATTTTGTAATTTTAGGCTCTTCATTCTAGGAGGTAGACATTACCTCACTTTGCAAATAAGAAAAACAAAGGCATAGATACATCAAATAACGTTTTCAAGGTCAAACAGATAAAAAGTAGTGGAACTGAGATTTGAATCTAAGTATTCTCACTCGAGTCCATAATCTTAACTATAAGCAGTAAGTTATACTTCAATATTGCCAACCAATGCTACTTTTGCAACTAAAAAATAGCTTACAAAATCATATGCCAAGTGCTGGGTGTGGTAGCGCACACACGTAATTCCAATTGCGGGGAGGCTGAGGTGAGAGAGTCACATAAACCCAGGAGTTTGAGACAAGCCTGGGCAACTTAGCAAGACTCCATTTAATAAATAAATAAATAAAAGCGCATGGCAAGTTAGTTATTAAGTAGTTTGGTGGGTTTATGGGTGTTAATTTTATGATGCTCAATAACATATATGTTACTCAAATTCTGTTGCATACATCACATAGAACATAAAATAATTAAGTAGGAAAAAATTATGCCAAGAGTTCTGTCAAACTTGAAAGAGGCAAACTACAAATTTAGCTCTGTGTTTTACTGGCAGCCAATACAGAGGACAACACGCCATCATATAGTCAATGAACAAGTGAGATATGTCAGATAGTAGATTAGATACTAAGGATTAAAAAAAATTAGTTGTTCAGAAGAAGGCCAACTGTTCCAGGCCTAAATCAGAGAAACATTCTCTTTTGAGTCATATTAAAGAGAACAAAGTAAGCTGGGCGCTCACACCTGTAATAGCAGCACTTTGGGAAGCAGAGAAGAGAGAACTGCCTGAGTCCAGGGGTTTGAGACCACCCTGGGCAATTTGGTGAGACCTTGTCTCTACAATAAATCAAAAAAATTAGCCGTGCGTGGTGACAAGTGCCTGTGGTGCCAGTTTCTTGGGAGGCTAAGGTGGAAGGATTGCCTGAGCCCGGTTGGTCAAGGCTGCGGTAGCCATGAGAAAGCTACTGCACTCCAGGCTGGGCAACGGAGTAAGACTCAGAAAAAAAAGAGAGAGAGAGAACAATGTACAATCCTGATAATAATGTTCTCAACACATGATGCAAGCATGGAGGAGGAAAGATTGGAACAAACACAGATTTTGTATGGGAAAACCAGACTGACTACAGTAGTTTTCTACCCTGAATGTACATTAGAATCACATTGAAAGATTATAAAACTATCCTTGCCAAGGCCCCCACTCAGAGCAGAATAGACCAAGTGAGCATTTCTGGGGATGAGGCTGAAGTGCTTCTTTAAAGCTCCCTAGATGATTCTAATGTGTATAAATGAGACAATTCTGAGAAAACTCTAAAAGCTAGCCAAGAACTTTGGTCCTGATTCACTATATAAAAAGTTCTTAAGCAAGAAAATTACACAAATTTTCCTTAATCTTTTCATTAAATAAAAGTTTCGATGAATTTTAACAATATAAAAAAAGAAAAGAAAAAAAGAAAAAGGAACAAAAAGTTATGTACCTGTAAATGGATCAACTCCAGCCACGGTCGTTCCCATACTTGCAGAACTTGGTACATAACGACCAGCACCTACAATGCAACAATAACTCCTAGTAAGTAAGTGTAACTGCAAACTATGAAGTTCAAACTGCTCCTTCTTTACATAGAATAACTTATTTTCATTATTAGGCACATTTCAGAATGGCACCATTATACAAATAATAATTGTGCTGTACATTTAATGCAGAAAAATAGTGAGAACAGTCCTGGGCATGTAGTGAGAGCCCAATAAATGTTAGCTAAAAAAGTAATTCAAAGGTACAAAGCAAATGTTAGATGCCTTATACATTATAATTACAGAAGTTTAGTAAATTATAAAAACGTAAGTGAATTGGAGAGAAATAAATGTTTCCAGAATAAAATGTGAACACAATTCTAGTGAAATAAAGAGGCAGAACTGGATAGCACATGAGACAATCTGAAAAGTCTTATGTAAGAATTAGAGACATTATGACAACAGCACAGTCACGTTTAAGATAATACTTGTGGCTATCTTACTGAAAATGGAAAGAAGGAAACATGAAAGAGAATCAGCAGAATTCAGAGTCCTGGATCAGTCTTTGTAGGAAGAAGAAAGATGAGTTACTCTTCTAACCTCTCTGAGTTTATAATCTAGGAACTGGTATAATCAGTGCAAAACAAACAGAAAAGACAAGCAAAACTAAAAAACAAAACAAAACAAAAAAGTAAATAAGATTGAATACAATAATAAAGAACAGGGAATAAATGGATTTGTTGAGTTTTAACTATATGCCAGTTAAGCATCTTCTATACATATACTCATTAAAGCATTAATTAGATGCCATTATAATTCACAGTATTTTAGAAGAGGAAGGTTGAATAACTTGTCCAAGGCAGTAAGCTATTAAAAGACAAAATGCAGTCCTACACTTTTCTAAATGTGGTTCTCTGACCACCTGAACGAAAGTCACCTGTTTAACATGCGGATTCCCAGAGTCTACCCACAAACTAGTAGTATTCCAGATTGGCTCCACTTTAGAAATACACAGGAAACTTTTAAAAATATTTAAGAGCAAGCCACAACCAAGACTATTTAATCAGAATCCTTGGGTGATGGCTCAGGGCATGAGTATTTTTAACCTCTTCACTAACATAGTGAATCATAATATTTGAGGGTAGAACCTTGATATAAGTAATTTTAAAACATTTTCCAGATCATTCTAATGGATATTAGAAGTTTGAGAACACATAAATTAATAAGGAAAAGAAAAGAGAATTAAGGTTGACCTTAAGTTGTAGTCAAATGGGGAAATCTTCTGGCCCCAGTGCTACAAATGAAGTTGGGGAATGGTATCAACCACTATACAACCTAACATATATTCATGGCTTAAATATATTCCATGCATTTTGCTAAACGTTTTATATTATGCCATTTTATTATTATGTCCTGATATTTTTATAAAAGTATAGTTCAATTATGTCAATGACACCACAATTCTCTTGGACACTGAATATGCTATTTGCACCTACATAACCACTTGCACCTTCTGCATTATAAACATTGTATAAGAGTGAGACATGCTCTGGTTATGATGACCTCAGGAGTTTTCTTGATTTTGTTGGTATTGGCTGAAGCTTGGTATGTTTCTGCTGCTCCAGAAAAAAGCTGTCAGTAAGATTCGGGTTTTCTTGATGTAAGTTTCAGGGCATCACTGTTCCTGAACTGCTGGTAAACAGAAAGTCATTGTCTTATCCACTCTTCAGATTCTTACTACCATTTGAAATCTCATTATGTCATTAAAGACTTCTTTCACAGCCATTGTACCATCACAGCATTTAGCTGATAGTTGATTATTTTAGTACACTTGTTACCAATGCACAGGGTGAAACCATTTGCATCTGGGCCACCAATTCATTCACAGGACAAATGAAGCTCACTGAGAGAAATTCACAACTTCATGACACTGACCTAAGGTTGTATGTTTGTCCTTCTATGGCTTAGAGAAGATTGTAGGTTGTCTTTTTATAGCTCACAGTGGACACCTAAAGGCTATGAATCTCTTCCCAAACTGGGTATACTGTCCAGAAACTCTGGTTGAAATCCAACAACAGCATCATAAAAGATATCAAAAGCCATTCTGGAAAAAGAGACTTCTTCAGCTGCATTAAAGTCCAACTCTGGCAGTTTTTTTTCCCAGTAGTGCTGATGCTGAGGCATGCATACCTTGGTAAATAAATTCACTCTGAAGAAACACACAAGCACTTTGAGGGCTTCAAGAATACCATTAATAACTTAGATTAAGAAGACTACTGCTGAGTAGCTGGGTAGAATGTCGCCTTCCATGCTAAGTCAAAATATGACTGGGCAGACCTCTTGATTGCATTGCTCCATCCAGTATCAGGGACTCACATGGCTCCTTCTGCTCGTGATTGGTAGCATCTCGCCAATGACAGCACTCATGCTGTATCTTGGTTGGTGAGTTCCCTTATTATCTAATTTCACAGATAAAAAAAATAGGCTCAGACAGGTTAAATAACTTGCCAACTTCTCATAGCAAGTACGTGGTAGAGCCAGATTTTGAATCAAGGGTTGTCTGACTCTAAAACCTATGTTCTTAACAATTCTGCTCTCTTGGCAGGAAGGACTACTGGAGAAAATGATGAATTCTAATAATATGCTACTTAAAAAGTAATGAGAAAATCTACAAAATTACTCCAGGAAAAAGCAAAAATCAGAAGTTAAAGAAACGGAGACCCATCAAAATTGAAAAATAGATAAGGGAATTATCAGTTACTGGATGACATCTCCAAAGTGTAAAGCTATTTAATATAAAAGGCTGTATGTTTAGTAAGGAAAGATATATTAATAAAACTGCATCCCACCTGTAAACGGATCTGCTGAAGGCAGTGTGTTAGAAGATCCTGAAGAGCCCGGAACATACCGACCACCACCTGTGCATACAAAACAAAACAAAAAAAACTGAAGTATACCAAAGTTTTAAATTTCATAAACAGCACAATGCTTACATTAGAAGAACCTACGCTTAAAGAAAAACAGAAAAACAAGCTGTTAAATGACAGAATGGCAGAAATTATAGTTGGAAGTCTTATAACTGGTAAGAAGCTAAAATTTTAATGATTCTCCAAGTTTTGTTTTCTTAACCTTAATGCTTTATTATATCTTAGCTCCAGCACTTAGATATTTTTTAAAAAACTGAATTCAAATATCAAGAGAATTGCAGGTGATATCTAACCTAAATATATATACATACTATCAATTTCTGTCCCTGTTCCTATACAAATTCGCTATAATTCCTGCTGTTGTTATTCTCATCAAAACCATAGGCATTAAAGGTTCATCTTTTAGAGCTCTGGATTCATTAATTCATGTGTCAAACAACATACTCAGTGCTGGGCATCCAGCAGGAAACAAAATTGCTAGTATCTAGTGAAGCTTACAACCAACAGGAGAAGAGAATTATAAAGGGGATGAGTGCTACCAAGGAAAGATACTTCCATGTATGAGAAGGACCCCCCAAAAACTGGAATTATCTTTTAGAGAAAAGGCCCCTTGTAGGTAAGTGTTCTAGAAATCCATTGGAACCAGTGTACCAGCTAGTGTTGTTGTGAGAGGCTGCATTCAGCGTCAGTGAAATTTTTTTTTTTTTGAAGATTCTTTCAACACATTTGCCCATTTCATGATGGGTGATCTGCCCACACCATGCTGAGTGCACAGCGGTTTTTGACCAAAAATGGCATGACCCTCTCCATGGCCCGCCTTCCCTATTCACCCAATCTGGCCCCTAGTAACTTTCTATTGTTTCCCTAGATGAAAGAAGTCTTCAAAGGGAAACATTTTGCTAATGTGTAAGAGGCAAAACAAGCAAACAAACAAAATGGCAGAAGCACTAAAAGGCATCAAAACTGATAAGTTCAAAAACTGTTTTGAGCAGTGGAAAAAGCATCAAATGGAGAAAACTTCAAAGGAGACTGAAGTTTAAACATGTAAGAATAAATATACTTTTTTATAAATAAATTCTGATTTTTGGGGGCCTCCCTTGTTATATATGTACAAACATGTGGTGTGTGCGCATATATGTTTTGTTAGTTCCCCTAGGGTAATCGTCAGGTTGTCCATACACAAAAAATGGAAGGATCCTTATAAAGTTAAGAGTCTTGGTAGAGCAAAACAAGTCAAGTAGTTTTTAAATTTATAGACGAAGCCAGCTGCTTTAATTTCTTTCCTTCATCCCATACACAAAAGAGCTTGTACAATACTGCAATATGTGCTTATTCTCTTGCACTGTAGTCTGAAATATTCAGCTACACTGGGAGTGAAGGTAAGGGGAAGAGGATATCCAGGTAGTAAGCACTTAATTTTTTCTTTCTTTGTTAAGTGCAAGTATTTGGATGGTTATATCATCTATAATTCAGTGGTAAATTACTTTGAAAATTCTATGTAGGACAACATGCAGGTAAGATTAGCTTTATCATGTGAACAGGCAATGAAATTTTGAACAAGAAAGAGAGAAGATATTTGAGAACACAGAGCACCTGTGTGTGAAGAAAAGGCAGAACAATATCAGGATTTTTTTTCTTTGTTTGAGATAGGGTCCAATTATCTCCGTTGCCTGAGCTAGAATGCAGTGGCACAATCTCAGCTCACTATGGCCTAGACCTCCTGGACTCAACCTTCTGTCTCAGCTTCCCAAATAAGTAGGACTACAGGGACTCACCACCATGCCTGAACAATTAAAAAAATTTTTTCTTTTTTGTTTTTAGAAACAAGGTCTCACTAAGTTGCCCAGGCTGGTCTCTCCCGCCTCAGTTTCCCAAAGTGCTGATCTTGCTATGTTGCCTAAACTGGTCTGGAACTCCTGGGTTCAAGCAATTCTCCCACCTCAGCCTCCCAAAGTGCTGGGATTACAGGCGTAAGCCACCATGCTTGGCCTATATATGGATTTGAAATAGGAAGAGAATATGAGGTTTTTGTAGAACAAGGAAGAGCACTAGAACATACAAAAATGGGAGCCAGAAATGGCAAGAGGAAAACATTAACAGTAAAGTGCCTATTTCAAAAATTTTACTTAGAGTTGGCCTTGTACCTAAGAGGGCGTATTTTATTTCTTCCTGTTCTTCAGTTTCTAGGATCTAGAACTCAAACTGATATACTAAGATTATAACCTATTTTCCAGGAGCCAGAATTCAGACTAATATTGCTAGGATTAAAATTTACAGACGGGCATGAACACCTAATCTCAGTTATAACATTTTAGATACTATATACTATGTTATAAACAACTAACTTAAGATGAACACGTACAACACAAACCACATATAAACTATAAGTACCACAGTTTGGTTCTAGATCTGAAGCACAACTAACCAATTTGGTCTAAGGTCAAAAAAGAATTTCTATTTACTAAATTTCACCAAAATATGTATTTTTAAAAGAAAAACCATATAAAGGAAATTACAAGTTTCTTTTTATTTCAAATTATTGAAGTTCCTTAACTTTATTTTTTTGAGTCAGAGTCTCACTTTGCTGCCCAAGCTGGAGTGCAGTGGCATGCTCACGGCCACTGCAGCCTTGACCTGCTGGACTCAGGTGATCCTTCCACCTCAGTCTCCCAAGCAGGGGAACTACAGTGTGTACCTACCATATCTAGCTAATTTTTTTATTTACTCTAGAGGCAAGGTCTCATCAGTTGTCCAGGCTTGTCTCGAACACCAGGGCTCAGGCACTCCTCTCCTCTCCACCTTCCAAAGTGCTTCGATTTTAGGCATGAGCCACCATGCCCAGTTTCTTAACTTTACGGCATTGTTATATTTTTTGAAAGAGAACAATTTATAATTATACTATAAATACAGAATTACTACATAATTTGAGACTTAAAAATAAGAATGTGAAATAAAAGCCTGCTATAGATGCTGGTTTTTATTTAAACTGCTAATTAAAATGGGTGCTTAAACACATAAAAAAAAAAAAACAATCTTGATAGAAGCACACAAGGTTAATGCAAATAACTAACTTACCTGTAAATGGATCTGAAAAACTGGGGTTCCCAAGTCCCAACATTTGACCTTTTGTGTTATCAATAATAAATTTAGCCACTTGATCCAGAAACATGGGATTCAAATCATTCTTCTGCAAGAAGTTGTATGCAGCTAACCAGGGATCATCACTGGTATTATATGGCAATTTATACGATGGTCCACCTTCATTGACATCAATTGAGAAAACATAATCAAATTCCTATAAAAGGAATATAAAAAGGAGATAACTATTAATCTATCGGTTCACATATATTAATGACATGTGAAAATACTGATTTTCTGTGTTCTTTATTCTAATCATGATAGTACTTAAACTTTGCTCAAAGTACAACACTAAAATCTTTCTCTTCAGCAGATAAAGATTAATAGCTCCCATTTGAATTTCTTTGGGGGGTAGAGGTGGGGATAAAGGATGGATTACAACTACCTATTAATTCTACGGCTAAAGGAGGGTTTTCAACTGGTTGATCTTAAGTAGCTGTTTTCATATCCTACTCACCAAAACATGCTGGCATTATAAACACTATCCTGCAGGGTCCCTCATGTCTTGACAAGTTAAATATAGTCAGGCATTATGTATTAGGTAAAAGGTGGCATAGAAGCTCCTAAAAATAGCTGAGAATAACTTCTGTATATGAACTACTAAAAGACAGATAAATGCTAGTTTATGTATCAAACACAGTTCCCTCTACATAAAAAGATATTTTTTAAAAGTCTATTTCAAGACAGGGAAAAAAGATCATTTCCCACAGTAATACATTTTTAAATGTCAAAACACCAAAGAAAATTTAATCACACAGGGTAAAGGAAACATTTAATTTGCCTAATGATTTAAGATAATGGGTATGAAAAAGAAGTTGACATACTTTCCCTTCATATAAAACTTTTCCAGATGTTTGCTGATTAGCACCAGATGAGCCAACAACATCACCAATCTTTATCCACCTTCCTTCACTAATACTCCACTGATAGGCTTCAACTTTCTCTCCATCTCTAATTAGGCGAGTCTGTCCTTCTCTAGAACCTTTTAAGAAGCAAAGGTAGAATGGTAGAGTAAAATTCAAACATTTAGACAGAAAATTCTTAACATTAAAATTTATACATAAAAGAGACATATACTAAATATATAAGTATTATATAAATTATAAGTAGACATATACTAAATAGCTCTCCATTCTTCCAGTGGCTCAGACCAAAAAGTAGAAAAGTCTGATACCTCTTTCTCTCAGCCCCACAGCCAATCCTTCAGCAACTTCTATTACCTCATTCCTTAAAATACATCTAAAACATAGTTCAATCCCAACATCTCCACCATTGTCTCTTGGTGCAAGCTACCATCATGTCTCAGTTGGATTGACTCAGTGGTCTCATACCACTGTTCTGAGGCCCCACGGTAGTCAACCCAGCAAAGACAGGAATTCTTTCAATAATTTAAGTAGGTCCTGAAACCCTTCTGCCTGAAATCCTCCAATGACTACTCATCTCACTCTTATAAAAGCCTACATCCTTGGAGTGGTGCAAAAGGCCACATATAAAGTGCCCGCCCCCTCTGTACTACATGACCTGACCTTCTACTATTCCTTCTGTGCCCTAACCTCTCAAATTTGCATTGGCTGTTTACTTTGCCTATGACACGATCCACACAGTTGTTAGCAATATTTGCTCCTTTACTTCCTTAAAGTCTTTATATGAATGTCACCCTTCTCAGTAAGGGCTTCAGTGGCAGACAGGTTGCTAGTTGTCCTCCAAGGATTCATGATTCTTTTGCACTGGGTAGAGCTGTAGCTGTTTAGTCAGAGACTACATTATAAAGCCTTCTTGCATCTTGCAATCCCATGATGTCACATTACTAAGTAATGGTCAATGGAATCTGAGTGGGTGTGATAAACGCCAGTTCTAGCTGAGTACATCATCCTCTAATCTCCCCTCTTACCCTATCTCAATCTGTTGCAATTTGCTGTTTTGGTTGAAGTACGTTAAAACAATTCAGCCTCATACAGATATGTAGCTGAAAGAGACGATTAGTCAAATTGCCTTTTCAGAAAATGCAGATATTCTACAAGAACTAGTTTTTTAAAGGTAACAATGTAGAATCTGAAGCCACATCAATGAATTTTTCATCTCTATTACACTAAAATCTATTGATCTTACACTTTGAGTGAATCTTTTACTCACATATGAGTTTGTAACATTAGATACGGGTTGGTCATTTGGAAAATATTGGTTCACTGACTTATGTAGATCTTCTGCATATTTATACATTTTATTATTCAATATAAAAATGGCACTTATTAATATTACCACTGGCATCATTAGAATTGGGAAGATATAAAAGCTTCTGGTGGCAATATAAGGGTTAGGTATACAATATGCTTCATTTAGGCCCCCTTGTTGATAACAGGTGTCTCCCTCTCCCCAGACAGATGTTTACTACCATTAGTCCCACCCCCTTCCCCTCCCCCCATAGTTTCCCCTACCACTGTCAGTCACTTTCTTACGGTAGTGCATTGGATGATCAAGGTCCACTATATGAGTGAGAACATGTGATACTCAGATCTTTGTTTCTGTGAGAGATCACTCAGTATTATAGACTCTAGTTCCATCCAATTTTCTAAAATTTTAATTTTCACTTGAAAGCTTTAATTTTATCTTTGGCAACAAATACTGTCAGTATTTTTCTTACAGTAACATGCTCACTTTGTTCATTTTTTAAAAATGTCTGCCAAATAACTAAGTCTGAATAACTGCAGTTAGTCATTCTTTCAAATAAAAACAGCCTTCCATGAAAAAAGAGACAGCTCAGCCTGCAACTCAAATGACCGCCCAAGTGCTTTTCTTTGAGATACCCATAGTATATTTTGGTGTACTTTATGTATACTCTACATTTTGTCATTCAGAATATTTAAAAAGATGTGTAGTAAATGGTCAAAGTGCAATAAAATTTGCAATTATTAATGCCTCATCAAGGACATTACTAAGGACAATTAGCCTTTAAAAAAACTAAACTACAACTGCATGCCAATGAAAAACACAATAACTAGTGCCACTGTCTTGATCTGTGTACTAAGGAGTTAGCAGTTTTACCCACCATTGCTTCTGCACATTAAGTGCAATGTTAATATACTGTAAAAAGAGCAAGTAAATTCTAGTATTATAAAATTAGTTTTGACCTCATGGACAACCTGAAAGGATCTCAGAATCCTCAGAGGTCCATGTACTCAGCTTTGAGAAGCATTGGTATAATGGGTCAGGGATATCCAATACATGATTTCATTTGAGATGACTACTGTCCTCTGATTTCAAATTCAAATAATCCCCAACTCATTAAGCAGACATTGCTTTATTTAAACTCCTTTTAATGTTTAGTCTGTATAACTTCTTTTAGGGAATTCAATCAACCAAAAGTATTAAGTGAGTGACTTCTGAGTACCTACTGTATGTATGAGATAGGTGTCGGGGAGTTCTTTTATTAAACATTCCTATTTATGGGAAGCTTAGCTCTACTGTGAGACAGAGGCAAGAATGTGGTTTCTCATAGTGATTATATGTAACAGTAAAAATTCATTAAAAAATCAGTACACGGCAATGAAAATAACACTGAAACACTAACAAAACAACATTTTTTCTTATCACTCTTAATTATTCCAAAAGGCAAATAAGGTGGCATTTTTTTTAACTACTAGATAAACTAAAATATTTACCAGGTTCATTCAGATGTTCCCTCCCAGGAAGCTGCTCAGCATTAATGTCTCCTAAATCACCAGTTTTGGAATCAATGGTTGCCTGAGAGAGCTCTTTTTCAAAAGCCTTGATTTCCTCAGCACTTGCTGTTCGAGCTTCTGATTCTGTAAACACTCTAATAATACCATCACTATAAGAAAAAAACCCCTGATTTTAAAAGTCATTGCCCTAGAGTATTGACATTATCACACTTGAACAATCTACAACAAAAATAATCTGTACCTGTGAATATGGAAAACATTATCATGCATTTATTGCTGAGTATAGCACTATGCTGACTGCAGCACATATTACTATGTCAACTATTTAAGAGAGAAGTTACTGATAAAAACAGAGTAATATATGTAGTACAATTTTCAATTCAAGTTAAATATTTACCAACATAAAAATCTAGAAATATAGTATATACTTTTAAAGTCAATATCATATAGGTATTATGGTACAGAGAAGGGTGGTAGACCGATTTGCTTTACAGAGTTCTCAAAGACCCAACATACAGCTTAAAAATAGCAAAGGTCAAAAGAGAAATATGGTCTTCCTTTATTATGCCAGTAACTAGCAACATAACTTCAATCGAGGGAAAAAAATGGCCTTGTGTTTGGACTTGATGTCCTCAACCTCTTTTCTCAGAAAAATTACTTCATTTCCATGATTTCTCAGTTCTAAATTTTGAGATAGGAGAGGGCAAGTCAGACACTTCCAACTTTATTAATTCTACTGTATGAAACCTACCCAATTCTACTGTTTCTTACTTAACTTTCCACCAACATCAATTTCACCCTTTCACTTGGTTTATTTTTCTCTAACTGCAAATATGCTTAGGGGAAAAAAACTTAAGCCAATATATCAACCTCTGCCCCAGCACTTCTACCTTTTTTTTTTTTTTTTAATTCAGGGTCTCACTCTGTCACTCAGGCTGGAATGCAGTGGCATACTCACAGCTCACTGCACTCTCAACCTTCTGGACAAGCAAGCCTTCTGCCTCAACCTCCTAAGTAGCTGGGACAACAAGCGCATGCCACTATGCCTGGCTAATTTTTTGATTTTTGATACATGAGGTCTCCCTGTGTTGCCTAGGCTGGTCTTGAGCCCCTGGACTCAAGCAATCCTCCTGCCTAAGCATTCCAACATGCTGGGATTAGAGGTGTGAGCCACTGTGTCTGGCCAAACACTTCTACTTTATTAGATCCTCTATCCTTTATAGCTGTCACCATCCTTTTTCTTCTGGCCTTCATTGCTAGAATAGTCTATAACCCTTTCCTTCATCCACCTCCTCAAACAATCTTTTATCTCTTCTTACATGCCTTTTTCTGTCAAAATGTGATACCAAATGGTCACTAAGAACATCTTTCAAACCAAATCCAAATGCTTTTCTAACTTTCCATTCCTGGACAGTTTCTGACACTGACAATCTCTTTCCCAAATCTCTCCTTTTCCATCTTTCTGAATTTTGACATCTGGATTCTTTTGTTCTGTTGAACTTACTAGCTTCTTTTTTCTACTCACAGTATACCACAATATTCAGTTCTTAATTTTCTGCTCCTCTTTTATATTTCTTTCTTTAGAGAAAGGTATCCTATAATTTGCTTTTGGCAATTTTGTGGACATCATTACCTTAGTCTCAGTTCTTACACTAGGCTCTGGTCTAACTGCCCATGCTCCACTGGCAGGACTGTGGCCTACCTTAGACCCTACTTAGACCCCAGGAAATTCAAAGCCACAGTCATTACTTCTTTTTTTTTTTTTTTGAGAAAGCAGGATTTATTGAGAGAACAGAAAAGCTCCGACAGTGGGAGGGGACACAAGTCATTACTTCTGTAAACCAATTATCCCACTTTCACAGTTTTATTAATGGAAATTTCAGTTACCAAACGTTTGAAGCTCTATCCTTTTCTTTTACCCCTTTCTGATTTTTCCTCTGAATTTCTCATTAATTTATCTTCTATCCATTAGCACTGTGAGCCCAATGTTCTGTAATTTCATACTCCTATGATTACGGTTGCTTTCTAACTTACTTTCCTATCAATTGTCACCACTAGTTAAATCCAACCTACATATTTAATAATTCACAAGTTCTGGTTTAATAATTTCTAGCTCAACAACTGCAACTCCCAACCCCAAGCAAAAAATCTAAAAATGCCTGGCATTAAGGGCTCCCCAAAGTTAAGCCCCACTGTACCTAATATCTGCTCTTCCCTAGGATTTATTTTCCGCCTTTTTCCTTCATTTCCTGTTGTGCACATCACATTCATTCCTACGAAGGAAACTTAAATGGTTAGCTATGACAGAAATTCTAATGCCTTTTCTTACTCATCATCTTTCAAATCCACTTCAAATTTCTTCTCCTCGAGAAAGCTTTCCGACATCAATCTCTACCTTCTCTAATTTTTGTGTTCAATGTCTCTATAGTACAAATTGCAGTACAATAATAGGATAATATATCATGTGTCACCAGTGTAAAAGTTGTTACACCTACTGTTTTGCTTAGTAATAGGAATGTGCATACAGTCTCCACAAGTCACCTGAAATTCCTTATGGTTTATCTCTGTATACTCTAGTGCCTACCAACAGCCCAGACACAAAATATTTAATGACTGACTAGGATATAAATACCTTGCACCAACCACAATGTCACCATTATCTAGCACACAGCAGCACCATATAGACTGAGCTGGAAGTCGGATTGTTTGAGCACATTCTCCATGTTTCCAAATTCTCAGAGATCTATCCTCTGCTGTTGTCACAAAATCTAAAATTAATGAACACAGGAAAAATTAACTTGAATAAAATTAAGTACATTTATACATACCATCTTTCTAGTTAGACACACTGACCTTTAAAAACTTAAAAGTGGTTTAAAATTTGTTTTTATAGTACAACCTCTGTGGAAAAACAATGTGGTGATTCCTAAAAAAATCGACCTTCCATACAACCCAGCAATTCCCATTCTGGGTTGAGTGAGAACATGTAGTACTCAACTGCTCCATGTTTTTGCTATTGGGAATAATGCTGTAGTAGACAGAGTGATTTCAGTTCCTCCATGTATATTCCCAGAATGGGAATTGCTGGGTTGTATGGAAGGTCGATTTTTTTAGGAATCGCCACATTGTATATTCCCAGAATGGGAATTGCTGGATTGTATGGTAGGTCGATTTTTTTAGGAATCACCACACAGTTGGTTCCATATTTTTGCTATTGGGAATAATGCTGTAATAGATAGCAGTCTAGATTTAAAAAGTGTAGTACGTATACACTTTTTAAAGCAGCCTAGTGTAATATTTCATCATGTATATGTACTACACTTTTTAAATCTAGGCTCTAGGCTGCTTTAAAAAGTGTAGTACATATATACAATGGAATATTACACAGTCATAAAGAAGGACAAAATTATAAATTGTGCAGCAACCTGGATGGACTTAGAATCTATAATACTCAGTGATCTATCACAGAAACAAAGAACTGAGTACTACATGTTGTCACTCATAAGTGGACCCTGAACAATTACCATAATACTATAAGAAAGGGATTGGTAGTAGTGGGAAATTGCCGGGGGAAGAGGGGGCACACTTCATCAATAAGGGTTCCTGATCTCAAACCAGGTGAAGTGGGGACCAAAGTGAGGCCCAAACTTTACCTGTACAATGACCATTTGTATACCTAACCCTGAATTGTACCCCACATCTTTACAATAAAAATTTTTTTAAAAACCAATTTTTAAAAATTTTCCAAATTTTCTCCATTAGGAAAAAGACACTTTTAAATTAAAGTTACTAAATTATTCAAATCATAAATCATAAATTGATTAAGTAATCAGCCCTCGTCACCCATCTCAAGAATGGAATGGGATATTGCTCAGTACAAAATTTTAAATACATTGCATAAGATCAACTTACCTTTACAATTTGGAAAAACAGATATGCTATAAATATAATTTGTATGTCCATAATATACTTCAAGACATTCGCCAGTGATCTGCCACCTTCTAATACTAGCATCATTTGCACAGGAAAGAAATTCTGTTTCACTCAAAATTGCCAAACCTCTTACACAGTCTTCATGCCCTGCAATAAAAAAAAAAAAAGGAAAAGAATATAAATCAATAACACAGATTAATTGGTTAATGGCACTATACATTTTACGAACATTATAAAATATATCACTAAGTAGTTAAAACTGATTTTCAAGCTAAAGAAATCTCTTTTACACTATTATTATTTTTATTTTTTGAGTCAGGATCTCACTCTGCTGCCCAAGCTGGAGTGCAGTGGCACAACCACAACTCACCAGAGCCTCTAACTCCTGGGCTCACGATCTATCTGCTTTAGCCTTCTGGGTAGCTGGAACTACAGGTATGTGCCACCAATCCAAGCTAATTTTTAAAAAAATTTTTTTATCAAGGTGAGGTCTTGCGATGTTGCCCAGGCCAAAATTTTATTTTTTATTACTAGTCTGGGGAAGTGATTTTATATTCATCCTATTTTCTCCAAATTATTTCCTAAAACCCTCCAAAAACAGTACCTTAACCCCCATAATTCTTTATTTTCACCTGAGAATTCATTTTCAACTTTCTTCCCCAATAACAAGAGTACTTAATAAAATACATAATATTCAAATATACCAGAAAAATATAACCGACAGCTATTTATTAGTCTACACTTGGCTGTTCTATGAAAAGCTTCACTACATTTTAAGAAAAATATATTAAACATTAATTCTGTGTGAAAAAATTATATTCACTCAAATTAAGTGACTTAAATACTCTGATGTTTTTCAAATACCATTTTCAAGCACCTAACCTTTTGAGAAAAAAAACCACAGGAGCAAGTAGGAAGCAGTATTATAAAAGTTGTCAACCTGGATCTTACCTGAAAAAGTCCTCTCACATCTTCCAGCCTTCCACAGTTTAATAGTCTTGTCTGCTGATCCAGTCAGCATTAAGCCCTGTTCAGGTAAGATCTTTACTGCCCATACTGCGGCTGTATGACCCTGTGAGTAAAATGGATACCAATTTTAAATTGTCACAGAATCATCAAATTTAATTATTCTCTACAATATTCACACAGAATCACTGTACCTGCAAGGTCATCATGCATTTGTCATTCAGCCAAACTTTCGCAGTGGTATCCCATGAGCCACTAAGTAATGTCCCAAATTTTCCAGATGAAAGACTACAAACTAAGTAGAAAAATTTGTTAACATTTTCATATAGAAAAATGCTCCACCTTGCAAGTTACCAAAACAATACTATGTTATGTTACGCTACATTATGTTGTTATTTTAGGAGTTGGAGTCTCACTTTGTCACCCAGGTGGGAGTGTAGTGGCATGCTCACAGCTACCACAGCCTCGACCTGCTGGGCTCAGGTGATCCTTCTGCCTCAGCCTTCCAAGGAGCTGGAACTACAGGCATGTGCCATCACACCTGGCTAAGTTTTTTGATTTATTGTAGAGGTGGGGTCTCCCCAGGTTACCTAGGCTGGTCTCAAACCCTTCAGCTCAGGAAATCCTCTTGCCTCTGCCTCCCAAAATGCTGGGATTACAGGCGTGAGCCACCGCACCCAGCTAACAGTGCAATTTTAAAAACACTTTGTGAAGCGATAGTATCTCAGCCAATTAAGGTTTAACTCAGTGGAGATTCAAAAGAGTACTGTGGTTGAGAGCAGACGTTGGTGCCAGATTGCCTGGGTGAAAGGCCTAGCTTTGCCACTTACAAGTTGTGTGACCACAAAAATATTGCTCAACTTCAGATTCCTCTTCTGTAAAATAAGAGAGTAGGACTAAGAGGGCTGCACAATCCCTTTTGGTTCCAAGAAACTATAATAGGGAGATAATGCAAATTATTTTGAAATGTTGTTTATATAGATATTTAGGGTTGCTTTCATTAAAATGAAAAACTGGAGCCAAGTTCAATGTTCAGCAGTAATGAAATGTTTAATTAAATGTCTTATTTTCTTGGCATAAAATTACTCAGGCTAAAAATTATAAATATGAAAAATTATCTTAGAAAAAAGAATATCCCAGAGGGGCAAAGCAGAGCACAAAAAACAATGGATCAAGAATCCCCTTCCCCAAACCAGAGGAAAGTGATCACAAAAGTATCTCTACTCTTGGGAGTAAGGGATCCTGGAAACAGCTATTCATTAACATTTCAGAATAGCTAAAGATTAGAAACTAGCCGGGCTCGGTGGCTCAGCCTATAATCTCGCGCTTGGGAGGCTGAGGTGAGTGGACTGCCTGAGCCCAGGGGTTCGAGACCCGCCTGGGCAACTTGGCGAGACCTCATCTCT
>NW_007245880.1:322788-327100 GCF_000164805.1 Carlito syrichta
GAGGCGGAAGGATCGCCAGAGCCCAGCAGGTCGAGGCTGCGGTGGCCGGGAGTGGCTGCGGCACTCCAGTCTGGGTGACAGAGTGAGACTGCAACCCCCCCAAAATTAAAAAAATTAGAAACTACTGTCTTTCACTGCCCCATTTTCTGAATGGGAGTGTTTGCTATGACTATCCTATTCCTTTCCATAATTGTATACTGGGCACGGGTGACAGAAAACTTGTATTTTTAGTCCACCTATCTCCGAATTTAAGAGAAATATTTAAGACTTGATGTACAAACACCTGAGCATCACCTCCCTGATGTTTAGAATACTTAGCATCACCCAGAGGTTCTTAACTTGGGGCTTATGCTGGAAATGAATGAGACTTTTGGGTTGTTTTATTAAACTGAATAATTGCTGACCAGAAAGCACACTGTGGTAGCTCTCCCCTTCTAGACATTAGGGATGATGGTAGTCTCTTCTTCCATTTGAAGTTAGGCACAGCCATGACACTTGCATTAGAAAATAGACAAAATGGTAACAGACACTTTCAAGCATTTGCTTTTAAAAGCCAGCACACTATTAGCTGCATTGCCCTTTCATTGCTGCAAAAACTACTGAAGCACATGTCAAGAGAATGCCCTCATCATCCTGGGTCTCTCAGAAAATCTGATGAGCAGAGTCCCCTTACTAATCCATGTTGAACAGGTAGGGTGAATGAGAAATATTCTTGTGTTATACCACTGATATCTGGGAAATGTCTGTTACTACACCATAACCTAGTCTTTTGTGTTAGAATGCCACCTAATATGTTAGAATATTTGAAAAATATAATAGGCATTTCATAGACCAGTTAAAACAGATGCAAAACATTAGCTATAGTTACACAGAAAACCATAGAGATGAGAAAAAAAGGGGTCATTAATGTTAGGAAAAACAATTTTTTACTAGGATAAAAATATAATTTAAAAACTGTAGCCAGGCTCGGTGGCTCAGCCTGTAATCTCGCACTTTGGGAGGCTGAGGTGAGTGGACTGCTTGACCCCACGGGTTCGAGACCCACCTGGGCAGCTTGGCGAGACTTCATCTCTACAATAAATTTTTTAAAAAGTAACCGGGCACAGTAGCACGGGCCTGGAGTTCCGGCTACTTGGAAGGCGGAGGCGGAAGGATCGCCGGAGCCCAGCAGGTCGAGGCGCGGTGGCCAGAACAGCCACTGCACTCTAGTCTGGGTGACAGAGTGAGACTCCAACTCAAAAAAAAATTTTTTTAAACTGTATATGCATTATAATTACATTTAAATTAACATTCCCCTTATTAACATTCTACTTTGTTCCAGAAACATTTTAAGTGACTTTCATAAACATATGTAATATAATAAGATAAAAATTTTAAAGTAAGTGGAAAAGCAGGACAAAAAGAAAATAAAAACTGTATGTAAAATGTTGAACATGAGGGGGCAAACATGCTGGTGCTGAGCCTCTGCAAAGCAGAAGACAGAAATCTTTACTGAGTGAATATTTAATTACCAAGTCCCTACCAAGGGCCAGACACTGTAGAAAGCATATTATATTCCACAACAACCTCAGGAACTAGATGCTATTGTTATTCTCACTTGACAGATGAGGAGACTAAGATGCAGAGGTATCAAATGATTTTAATATTTGAAGATGAGAAACAAATTAGATGCTCAGGAAAGCCATCAACCAGTCTTGACAATGAAAATGATAAACATCCCTGTGGATCCTAAATGTGCTTAGTTATAGGGACAGATGAAAACACACTACTAGGCCAGGCATGGTGGCTTATGCCTATAATCCCAGCACCTTGGGAGGCCGAGGTGACAGGACTGCCTGAGCCGCGGGTTCAAGACCAGCCTGGGCAACTTGGTGAGTCCTCATCTCTGCAATAAATAAAAAAATTAGCTGGATGTGGTGGTGCACACCTATAGTTCCAGTTACTTGGAAAGCTGAGGCAGAAGGATCGCCTGAGCCCAGGAGGTCAAGGCTCCAGCGGCTGGGAGCATGCCAGACACTCCAGCCTGAGCAACAGAGTGAGACTCCAACTCAAAAAAAAAAAAAATCAAAGAGAATTTTTCATTTATAAGAAAAGTTGCCTTTCAAATAGTAAAAAAGTTTTTTAAAAAGTAAAACACTTTTAAAAGACCTACTTAAAGCTTCTTCATTATTTGATTTTTCTTTTGTTTCTTTAAACTCAAGTGCCCAGAAAGTCAGTAAATTCAATCATCTGATCTATATACTAATACTTCATTTGTGTATCAGTCCCAAAACAGAGTACCTTAAGTTTATTGAAAATAGCTAATTTAAAAAAAAACTTTCTTCTTTTGTAAAACCTTACTTCTAAGATGTAATAACATTTCCAAAAACTTATATATTTCCTAACAGTTAACAGTGTTTCAAGCTAAATATGCAAAATAAGATCCAGTTTCAAATCTTTAGAACAGGAAATTCTAAATGTATGACCTTGATAGTTATAATTGGGGCACTATTTATATTCTTTCACAGATTAGTACAACATAATTGAAAAGGAACATTATTTCCAAAAGCCCAGAAAATCTGTTTCTAAATATCAATTCCCAGTTTAAGGAAACAAACACATAAAAAAACAGAGCTTCTTGGAAAATTAGCTGGTTTCAGGTCTAGTGCAAGATATACACAAATTAACCTAGAACATTCTATAGTATAGAAAGGTAGGAATACTACTACTAAAGAGCCTATCAGAAGATTACAGGAGCCAGCTTAAAGTGGTTTCCAATGGCCAGATATGGAACAATTAAAAAAAAAGATGTTAGGGAAATAATTCCTTCTGAAAGCCAATAAATAAGGTAGGGGAAGGGGCAAGGTAAGCATTTAATCTGTCTTTACTGTATAAAAGTCCCACATGGGCTGGGTGCCATGTTTACACCTAATCCTAGCACTTTAGGAGGCTAAAATGGGAGGACTGCTTTGAGCCCAGGAGTTCAAGACCAGTCTAGTCAACACAGTGAGACCTCGACTCTAAAACAAAAAGGAAAGAAAGAAATCAGCTGGGCATGGTGGCACACCTGTAGTCTCAGTTACTCAGGAGGTTAAGGTGGAAGAGTCGCCTGAGCCCAGGAGGTCAAGGCTGCAGTGAGCCACGATCATGCCACTACACTTCAGCCTAGGTGACAAAATGAGGCCCAGACTTAAAATTAAAAAAAAAAAAGGCTCATGTGGTAACCAAAGAGTGGAAAGAGCTATACAGAAAAATGCTAGCAGTTAAATGAAGAAATAATGGTAGAATTAGAGTATAACCATTTTGTAAACCTTGATGTAATATTGGACAATAATTATCAATAGCTGTTAAAAATAACCTTCATGTAAAAGGCTAATGGGAACGTAATGAATGAATGGTGGATATAGCACTTGAGCCTACTGATCAATCTTAACAACACAAAAGTTCTTATGTGCTTCCTGAGTGATACAACAGAAAGTACAAAATATCACCCATAATCTTGCCAAAAAATTTATCTGAATCTGATGAAACTTTCAGATCTAGCTAACAAGTTTAAGAGAAATACAGGCGATTAAAGAACATGTTAAAGGAAACAAGGCTTTAATCAGAAAAATTCAGATTATGGGAAATTCTACAGGTAAAATAATCTAGTTTCAAATAGGAAGGAAACAAAAAAGGAAAGAAATTAATAGACTGAATGACATGTGGACCTTATTTAGGTTACAAGTCAAACTGTAAAAAAAAAAAGATTTATGAGACAACTGAGTAAATTTGAACATTCACTGGATAGTTGTTAATAAAAAATCAGTTTGTTTTGTTTCAGATGTGGTAATAATATTGCGGTTCTTCTTTTTTGAAAGAGAGAGATCAATCTTCTAAAAGAAGGGTCAGCAATCTAATGCCTGTGTGCCATCTGTTTTTGTACACCCCCCAAACTAAGAATGGTTTTTACATAGGTAAGTGAATGAGAAAAAAAAGAAGCGAAAGACTATTTCCTGACATGTGAAAATTATATGAAATTCAAATTTTAGGTTCATAAATGAAGATTTATTGAAAAACAGATATTATCATTTATTTATTATTGTCTCTGGCTGCTTTGCATTACAGTGGCAGAGTTAAGAAGTTATGATAAGCCGGGTTCGGTGGCTCAGCCCATAATCCCACGCTTTCGGAGGCTGAGGTGAGTGGACCGCCTCAGCCCGCGGGTTCAAGACCCGCCTGGGCAACTTGGCGAGACCTCATCTCTACAATAAATCAAAAATTAGCCAGAAGTGGTAGTGCGTGCCTGTAGTTCCAGTTACTTGGAAGGCTGAGGTGGAAGGATCACCAGAGG
>NW_007245880.1:327120-341588 GCF_000164805.1 Carlito syrichta
AAAAAAAAAAAAAAGAAGTTATGATAACTAACCATATAGACTCAAAAGCCTAAAATACATACTATCTGATCATTTACAGAAAAAGTCTGCCAACTCCATTTTAGAGCTACATTTTTGAAGTATGTGTTTACAAATGAAATAGTACAATATAAGAACTTTTAAAAGAAGGTTGTAGAAGAGGTGAAAGGAAAAACAAGACAAGCCACTTGTTGAAATTCCTGGAAGCTATGTGAATATATGGGTAGGAGGATTATATTTTCTTTCTCTTATATAAGTTTATTTAATAACTTATTATAAAATACCCTACTTTTGTATACATTCAAAGAGTTCCATAATAAAATTTTAAAAATCTGTATCACTCCAACATTAATGATTTCACATACAAAAATATATACATATACATATACCCAAACATCTTACAAATTCTTCAGCAGAATTAGGTTCAAACTGTTTATGGAACATGTCCCAAATTATTCCAGATATATAAAAAAATAAGTACACAAACTACAGATTAAAGCATGTCATTTTAAAACAATGAGCTGTTAGACCATATAGAATTATCACAGAATTAGGAATAAACACAGAAAATTATATTCAAAAGTATTATACACTCTTCAATAATGATACCTAAACATATTAATCCTGAGTCTTCAATTTGTTGCACAAATACAGACATTACAGCCCCCAAATAAATAAATACACTTAGTTGCCCTGAGTAAATGAGTTCACTGCATAAAATAGTTGAAAACCAAAATCATACAGTACATTAAAATTATACAAACTCTTTTGTAACTGGACACTTTACTTTTTACATATAGAAACATGTCAACCTTTACTGATGAAAACAATAATTTGTAACAGAGAATTTATAGAACTTAGATGATCCACTAACAAGCCACAGCTATAGCTAAAACAAATATAATAAAAACTTGAGAAAGTGGGCATATGAATTTTATTTCCAAAGGGATAAAACTTCTTCAGATAGAAAAATACAGAAGTGTGTTATACTCACCAGTATTCTTGTGACCTTTTAGGATATAAAGTGGCATTGGACTATCCAGTGAAAAAATGCAAATATTGTGGTCATTTCCTCCAGTGGCAATTAGTCCATGAGGGTACATGTCACTTGAAGGTATGATGCATACACAAGACACAAAATTGGAGTGGCCACTCATACAGTGCATTTCTGTAAAGCCCCTGTTAGGACTGGAAAGAAAAGATAATTAAAAGATATACATTCGTCTCCTGACTTAGCCTATGGCATAAACTGTGAAAGCACTCATGTTCTTTTAGTGTCTAGGCCAAACTTTAGAGTACATACTATCTTAAGAATCCTTTGATAGCGGGGCTCGGTGGCTCAGCCTGTAATCCCGCACCTTTGGGAGGCTGAGGTGAGTGGATTGCCTGAGCCCGCGGGTTCGAGACCTGCCTGGGTAGCGAGACCTCATCTCTGCAATAAATCAAAAAAGCAGCCGGGCGCGGTAGTGCATGCCCGTAATTCCGGCTACTCGGAAGGCTGAGGCGGAAGAATCGCCGGAGCCCAGCAGGTCGAGGCTGCGGTGGCCGGGAGCGGTCACTGCACTCTAGTCTGGGCGACAGAGTGAGACTCCAACTCAAAAAAAAAAAAAAAGAATCCTTTGTTTTAAATTAAACTTTAAATAATGTATATGAGCTACTCTATAGAAGATTTTATCAGACAAGAAAAAGTTTGATTACTGTTTCACTGAAAAGAGTTAACAGGAAGAACAAGGGGAAAAAAGGAGGAAAACAAATGAGAGGCTTTTCCTCGCTCTTCATCTTCATTTCTACTCATCCATTATTGTTACCCTAAGAAATCCCTAGTGAAATGAAACATACATGCAATTAAGATAATGCAATCGGTTATCAATAAGCCTTAAACGTAGTAAGGACATCTTCACATTATGAAGCATCAATTTAGTGCCCATTAGTATAGTATGTATTTTTAAATAGCTTAGACTGTCAATCATTCTCAATATGCAAAAAAGGAACTGACACAGAAACATGTAAATGGCTGCTCTAGGAACACATCACACTAATAATTGCCTTGGGTGTAGATGATGACCAATTTGTTATACATACCAATCACTTGGCATCAAATCTCTACTCCCTTCCCAAACTCTACTAAAATAATAGCTAAGCAGTCATGCTTTTTAATAAAGACACAAACTCACAAGGCCAGGGAGAATGAAAAAATACAAATAAAAAAGAATAGGGACACAACTCTGAATATCAAAAGCTGAACAAAAAGTGGTACGGGCCTTAAAGAGACTAGGAAAACTGAGTTCTAAGTGGGCAAAAAGCTAAATGAAGAACCAATTTACCAACGAATCCCCAAAAGGCTCAAGAGAGGATCCTGGGAAGACAGTAGAGCAGGAAGCACCAGAAATCCGTATCTCCTTCTAGACAACAACTGCAGCGGCAGAATCTGTCTGGTGGAACTATTATGAGACTCTGGAGTCAACTGAAAGCTTGCAACTTCCAGGGGAAGGCTTCGATTTTGAACTGAGGTTAATTTTTATCAATTTCAGCTCTTAGCACAGTAGCAGCTACCCGCTGCTTGCTCTCCAGTCCCCAAGGCAGGCAGTCATATATGTATTCCTGGAGAAGTTTGCTCAGTTTCAGGAGCCAGGATAGGCCAAAAAGGACCCTGTCCTCCAAAAATGAGGGACATGTTCTGCGATTAATGACTGCTGTTCTGGTCACAGAGGTACAGTAAAAAGACCTAGGTAGCCATTGTTGTTACACCTGTCCCCACTGTTGTAAGCCCCAATCTCTCTAGCTGAAGTCACTTTCAGAGATTTTTAAAAAGCTGACGCCCACACCTGTCACCCCCATCAACCCCTGTTTTCTTTTTCTCTTTTTCCTCTTTTGGGAGTTAGACAATAAAGATTAAGACATCTAGAAGGAACTGCATATATGAGAGAAAATAAGAAAGTCTATGTGCATACCCAGGGAAACCACAGGCTCAGAAAAAACCTGAGAAGACCCTAAGTTTATACCTCATGATGATCTTTGGCACAGAGACACCCCACAGCAATCAAAAGAAAAAGAAAAAAGAAAAAACAGTAAACCCTGTGAAAGGGGGAGAATCTTATTTCCACAGTTACCATATTATTCGATTCAATGTTCAGTTTTCAATAACAAAAAGTCACAAGGTAAAACAATAAACAGAAACCTATGACCCACTTAAAGGAAAAAAAATAAGTCAACAGAAATTTTCCCTGAAAAAGACTTGATAGCAGCTCTATTAGATGAAGACTTTAAAACAACTGTCTTAAAGATGTTCAAATAACTAAAGGAAGATGTGGAGAAAGTCAAAAAAATGAAGTATGAACAAAATGGAAACATCAATAAAGAGATAGAAAACTTAAAAAGAAACCAAAAGAAAAAAAATTCTGAAGCTGAAAAGTATAATAACTGAAATGAGATGATTCACTAGATGGATTCAAAGGCAAATATGAGCAGGCAAAAGAATCAGGGAACTTGAACACTGGACTTTGGAGATGACATCAAGTTTAAGGAACATTAAAAAAAAAAGACTAGAAAAAAGTGAACAGAGTCTAAGGGACCTGTGGGTTACCATGAAGTAGACCAACAGATTGCAGCAGACCCACACCCAAGACTAGTCATAATTAAACTTTAAAAAGAACAGAGACAAAGAATCTGGAAAGCAGCAAGAAAGAAGTGATCTATCACATACTCATATAAGGAATCCTCAATAATATAATTGGTAGATTTCTCATCAAAAACTTTGGAGGCCACTTCAGGTGGTGGCACAAGCATGTAGTTTCAGTTATTCCAGAGACTGAGATGGGAGGATAGCTTGAGCTCAGGATTTCAAGGCTGCAGATCACACCTATGAATAGACACTGCATCTCACCCCAGGCAACATAGTAAGACTTCATCCTTAAAAACAAACCAGTAAGCTTGGGAAGCCAAAAGCAATAGGCTGATATGTAAAAAGTGATAAAAGGAACAAACTGTCAATTAATATTCTATACCCTGAAAATCTGTCCTTCAAAAATCACAGGGACACTAAAACATTTCCCAGATAAAAGTTGAGAGTCCATTACCACCAGACCTGCCCTGCAAGAAATGGTTAAGGGAGTCTTGAAGGATAAAATGAAAATATACTAGACAGCAACTTGAAGTCATTTGAAGAAATAAAGATCTCAATAATGGTAAATATATCTAGTAATATAGTCACAGTGGTTTATAACTCCACTTTTTGTTTTCTACATAATTTAAGAGATTATTACATGGGAGAAAATAATTTGTCTAAAAAAGTTAGTATTATTGTAACTCTAATTTGTAACTCCACATTTTGTTCTCTACATAATTTAAAAGACCAATGCATTGAAAATAATTATTAGTTTACGTTTTGGGGCACAGAGCATATAAAGATGTAGTTTTGTGACATCAACAACCAAAACAGGTGAGGATGGAGCTGGAAAAGAACAGAATTTTTGTATGTCATAAAAGTTAAACATATAAATTCAAATTAGAGCGTTATAACATTGGGATATTAAATGTGATGCCCACAGTAATCACAAAGAAAAACCGTTATAGAGTATACACAAAGAAAATGAGAAAGGAATTTAAATGTTTCCCTGCAAAAAAATCAATTGAACACAAAAGACAGTAAAGAAGGAGATGAGAGACAAAAAAGCTTTAAAGTATATGGGAAACAAATAGCAAAATGGTATCAGTAATTACTTTAAGTGTAAACAAACTTTCCAACTGAAAGACAGAAATTGACAGACTAAATGAAAAAAAGAAAAAACAAACAAACATGATCTAACTAGGTGCTGTCTACAAGAGACTCACTTTAGATCCAAAGATTCAGATATACTGAAAGTTAAATGATGGAAAATAGTTTAATGATGAAAATAGTAACCAGGCCGGGCTCGGTGGCTCAGCCTGTAATACTAACACTTTGGGAGGCCTAGGTGAGTAGATTGTCTGTGCCCGTGGGTTTGAGACCAGCCCAGGCAACTTGGTGAGACCTCGTCTCTACAATAAAACAAAAAATTAGCTGGGCATGGTAGCACACGCCTGCAGTTCCGCCTACTTGGAAGGCTGAGGTGGAAGGATCACCGGAGCCCAGTAGGTTGACCCTGGGGGTGGCTGTGAGCGTGCTACTGCACTCTAGCTTGGGCAACGGAGTGAGACTCCAACTCAAAAAAAAAAAAAAGTAACCAAAAGAGAGCAAGGGTAGCTATAATAATATCAGATGAACTAGACTTTAATTTAAAAAGATAACAAGAGACAAAGAAGGACATTACAGACTGACAAACGGTTCAGTACAAGACAATATAACAATTGTAGACATTTATGTACCTAATAACAGACCATTAAAATACATGAAGCAAAAACTGACAATTGAAGTGATAGATGGTCCTACAATAATAGCTGAAGACTTCTATACTCCGCTCTCAGTAATGGGCAAAACAATCATACATAAAACATATAGGGAAACAGGGACCTAAACAAAACAATAACCCAACTAGAACTGACATATACAGAACATGCTACTCAAGAACAAAAGACCCCTATTATGGAAAACAATATGACAATTCCTCAAAAAAAGTAAAAACAGAATTACCATATGATCCAGCAATTCCATTTCTGGGTATATTCCCAATTGAAATGAAAGCAAGATCTCAAATGAAAGCAAGATCTCAAAGAGATATTTGTACAATTGAGTTTGTACTAGCATTATTCCTAATAGATAAAACGTGGTAGGAACCCAACTGTCTATCAATGGACGACTAAATAAACAAAATGTGGTATATACAAACAATGGAATTTTATTCAGCCCTAAAACGGAAAGAAATTCTGTTACAACATGGATGAAGCTGGAGGACATCCATGAAATAAGCCAGCTAAGAGAAATATGCCAGCCACAAAAAGACAAATACTATATGATTCCACTTATATGAGGTACTCAGAGTAGTCAAAATCGTGGAGACACAAAGTACAATAGTAGTTGCCAGGGGCTGGAATGTAGTGGAATGGGGAGCTATTGTTTGAATGGGTATAGAGTTTCAGTTTTACAAAATGAAGAGAATTATGAAGATAGAGGGTGGTGACGGTTTCACACTGATTGCATTTAATGTCACTTAATTGTATACTTTTTAAAATGGTTAAGATGGGTCAGGTGCAGTGGCTCACCGGTAATTTGAGCACTTTGGGAGGCCAAGATGGGAGGATTACTTGAGCCCAGGAGCAGAGACCAGCCTGGGCAACACAGCGAGAGTGGTGGCACACACCTGTTGTTACAGTTACTTGGGAGGCTGAGGCGGAAAGACTGCCTGACCTCAGAGAGCAAGGCTGCAGTGAGCTGGGATCATGCCACAACACAGCCTGGGTGACAGAATGAGAGTGACTCAAAAAAAGGTTGGGGGGGGCGGGTAGTGAAGAATTAGCAGCACTACATATTTCTAGAAATAAGGACAAACATAGGCGCTAGAATAAGGAAGACTAGTCGAAAGTCTCAGAATCAGTCATAAGTTGAATCATATGAAAAAGTCTTCAAGAAAAGACAATTCAAAGAGACAATTTTAACTTGCTCACTTCACTTTAGTGGGCTTTAATTTTTAAAATTTTTTTTGAGTCAGAATCTCCCTCTGTCACCCAGGCTAGAATGCAGTGGCAAGCTCACAGCCACCACAGCCTCGACCTGCTGGGCTCAGGCGATCCTTCTGCCTCAGTCTTCCAAGTAGCTGGAACTACAGGCATGTGCCACCACGCCTGGCTACTTTTTTCAATTTACTGTAGAGATGAGGTCTCACCAAATTGCCCAGGCTGATCTCGAACTCCTGGACTTCGGCAATCCTCTCGTCTCAGCTTCCCAAAATTCTGGGATTATAGGCTTGAGCCACTGTGCCCAGCCATTTTATTGTTTTTTTTTTTTTATGTGTTTTTGACATCATTTTATCAATAAACCCTGAGGAAATCAAAAGATAGAACATATTTTTAAATCTATGTTATGTAAAACCACTAAATTTACCTACTGTGTGTGTCCCTTAACACTTCTCAGCACAGATGTTTGCAAGTGGCTTCTGCAGTAGTCCGTGAAGTCTGTAATAGCAAAATTCAGATTTGGCTCTTTGTATCTTCACAAGTTCCAATCTAGCTCTGTATTTTCCATGGCAAAAGTTAGGTATTTCTTGAATTGATAAAAAATACTTAAGATATTCAGGGAAAACAAGGCAGCTAGAAAAACAGTCAGACAACTGCCTTTCTTGCACCTAATAGAAGTCTGAAGGTTTTTCTTGAAAAAAGGCAAAAATCTGGGCCGGGTGCTGTGGTTCATGCCTATAATCCCAGCACTTTGTGACCAGGCTGGGCAACATAGCAAGACTCTGCCTGTATGAAAAAAAAAAAAAAAACGAGCCTGGCATGGTGTCATGTGCCTGTAGTCCTAGCTATTTAGGAGGCTGAGGCGGGACAGGCTGAGATGAGAGGATCGCTTGAGTCAAGTCAAAGCTGCAGTGAGCTATAATCACACAACTGCACTTTAGCCTGGGCAACAAAGCCATCTTGTCTCAAAAAAAGAAAAATTAACTTTTTTTTTTAAAAGGTGAAAAATCTATGAATGAGGGACATAAGGATAGCTGAGTCTTGGGATTCGAGGGACATGTGCATTCATAGTGGATCCCAAGACCATCAAAACAAAATCCTGGAGGATATATCTTCATTCTCTAGGCAGTACGAATTGGTCCAATGAAATGAATGCACCAGTTAACCTTACAGTAAATCAGCAAGTGCCATCAAGAAACACAGAGCTTCCCAGGAGCTTTTTAATTCTCTACCCTTAACACTGAGCACACAATAAGGATTACCAGACATCTGGGGGAAACTTCCCGCATGAAATATAGTGTCCAAAAAAACTGAGAGAAGAAAAGACTAATCTGGAAAAACCCAGACTATTAAGAAAATAACTTTAAAATACTTTTAAAAATCATCATTATCATCCTTAGAGGAATAAGATATTATAATCAAGGAATAAGGACATAATTTCACATAAAGTCAAGGCAATTTTCTAAAAACTATAGCCGAGAAAAAAACGTGTGTTTGTTTTTTTAAACAAGAGAAAAAAGAAATTTAGAAAACAAGTTCAATATCTGAATAAAAACAGTTCCAGGAAAAAAGGTACAGAAAAACAAAGAAAGCAAATAATTAATTTAAGAAAATTTCTCAAACTTTATGGACATAAGTTTTCATATTAAAAGGGCCAGCTAACAACCCAGAAAAATGGAAAAAAATAGACTGCCTACCTGAGAGAAAAAAAATCAGAATGACCTAAGACTTCTCAACAGTAACAGTAACATTTAAAAAAGAGAATACAATGGAGCAATGACTCACAATTCTGAAAGAAAATTATTTCAAAACTAGAACGCTATAACCATTCAAATGATCATTACAGTAGGAAGACAGAATAAAATCATTTTCAGACTTTGAAGGTCTTTTTTTTTTTTTTTTTTGAGTTGGAGTTTCACTCTGTCGCCCAGACTGGAATGCAGTGGCTGCTCCTGGCCACCGCAGCCTCAACCTGCTGGGCTCTGGCAATCCTTCCGCCTCAGCCTTCCGAGTAGCTGGAATTACAGGCATACGCTACCACGCCCAGCTAATTTTTTGATTTATTGTAGAGATGAGTTCTCGTCTGCCCAGGCGGGTCTCGAACCCACGGGCTCAGACAATCCACTCACCTCAGCCTCCCAAAGGCGCGGGATTACAGGCTGAGCCACCGAGACTGGCTGGTCTTTTTTTTTTTTAAGTTGGAGACTCACTCGGTAGCCCAGGCTGGGATGCAGTGGCACACTCATGGCCACCCCAGCGCTCAGGCGATCCTTCCACCTCAGCCTTCCAAGTAGCCGGAACTACAGGTGCGTGCTACCATGCTCAGCTATTTTTTGATATATTGTATAGATGAGGTCTCACCAAGTTGTCCAGGCTGGTCTCGAACCCCTGGGCTCAGGCAACCCTTTTGCCTCGGCCTCCCAAAGTGCTGGGATTACAGGCTTGAGCCACCACGCATGACCTGAAGGTCTTAATACATTTACTATTAATGTGCATTTCAGGAAGCTCCTGAGGAAGTGCTCCAATAATGCAATAAGGAAGGAAATCAAGAAAGAAAATTAAAGGACACTGAGAATAAAAATCCAACACAAGTGTTTCAAAAAGAATTTCAATGATGACATTGAAGGGAAATCCCAGGATTAGTTGTGTACCAAAGGCAGATAGACCAAGTCAGAAAGTTTTCTTCAGGAAGAGGCAACTGTGAAATATCCAACATGTCTAAATGTCTTAAGCATGACTTAGATAACAACAACAACAACAACAAAAAACACGTGAAGTTGAATTAGTGGTAAATACATAGAAAATTAAGCAAATGAAAACCAAAAACATTTGCTACATGAAGACCATAAAATTGTTGAGGAAAAGTTGCCATAGTTTATTCCACAGCTTAAACTGTATTATAAGGGTGAGAGTATAGACAGAATGTACATGTGATACAGGTGGGTGAGAGGCAGAAAGAGAGCTAAAGTCACATATTCCATAGTAGGAACTAAAAATAGACAATGTCTAAAATTTAAATTAAAAAAAATTAAATTGCAAACACAAGCTGGACACAGTGGCATGGTATGGTGGCTCACACCTGTAATCCCATAACTTAGGGAGGCTGAGGCTGAATGACTGCTTGAGTCTAGGAGCTCAAGACCAGCATGCATAACATAGTAAGATCGTGTGTCTACAAAAACAGTTCTTTTGTTTTTGTTTTTCTTTGGTTTTTGTTTTTGAGTTGGAGTCTCACTCTGTCACCCAGACTGGAGTGCAGTGGCCGCTCCCAGCCACTGCAGCCTCGACCTGCTGGGCTCCAGCAATCCTTCCGCCTCAGCCTTCCAAGTAGCTGGGACTACAGGCGCGCGCCACCGCTCCTGACTAATTTTTTTAAATTTATTGTAGAGATGAGATCTCGCCTAGTTGCCCAGGTGGGTCTCCAGCCTGCGGGCTCAGGCAATCCTCTCACCTCAGCCTCCAAAAGCGCAGGATTACAGGCTGAGCCACCAAGCCCGGCTTCTTTTTTTCAATTAGCCAGGCGTGGTAGTGCTACTTTGGAGGCTGAATACAGGTGGTTGAGGATGCAATGAGCCATGACCATGTCACTGCACTCCAGACTGGGCAACAGATTGAGACCTGACTCAAAAACTAAAAAAATTTACAAACACAGCATTTTATATACAGACACAGAAGTAAAATACAAAAGTAAGCAGTTAGATGAAAACCGTAACTGAGAAAGGGAAATAAGGATGCTTTGATTTCTTAGCTCCCATAGAAGTATTTGACTAAGAAACTAAAGTGCCTAGTGTTTACATGAGGGAGCAGTTACTTTAGCCTTGGCCTGGTCAGGGAAATTTATCACTATTCTAAATCTGAGGTTGTGTATTCAAATATGAGTAGTTTTCAAAGACAAAGCAATAGCAAGACAAAGCTGATGAAGCCTAATCCCATCTCTCCCAAACCAGAAGTCAGTGACAGACTTGGGAAATTTAATTTAATGTGAAGTCAGTTTGTAGCAAAGCCAGAAATAGCCTGAAACAATGGTATGTTGACAGGCTCACTTCAATGCACAACCAAAAAATATGTCTCCATTCTAAAGGGCCTTTTGAAGGTCCAGAAACCTGGGTTTTCAGTTGGCTTTTGTGAAAGATTAGGTATCTGGTTTTGTCACCCTATAATACAACTATTTCTGCCTCTCTACAACTAAATTCCCAATCATTTCCAGTCCATCCTTACACTTACTACCCTGATCCAGAAACTTATTAGTTACATGGGAAAGCAAGTTTCAATTACTACTTGGCTCCAAACGTTTTATAGCACTTTATTAATATACAGCAATGGGCCAGGCATGGTGGCTCATGCTTGTAATCTCAGCAATTTGGGAGGCGGAGATGAGAGGATTGCCTGAGCCTAGGGGTTCAAAGTCAGCCTGAGCAACTTGGCGAGACCGCATCTCTACAGTAAATTAATAAAAATTAGCTGGATGTGGTGATGTATGCCTGCAGTTCCAGCTCCTTGGAAAGCTGAGACAGAAGGACCTCCTGAGCCCAGCAGGTCGAAGATGCAGTGGCTGTGAACATGCCACTGCACTCCAGCCTGGGTGACAGAGTGAGGCTCCAACTCAAAAAAAAAAAATGCTGCAATGGTTTGAATGTGTCCCTCAAGGTCCACGTGTTGGAAACTTAATCCCCAAGGTAATAGTATTGAGAAGTGGGAAATAACCTTTTCTTTATAAATTGCCACGTCTGTGGGATTCTGTTATAACAACACAAAAGAGAAGACATATATACCATGAAATAAACATTGCCAGTATGTCAGTCCTGAGGACACTTTGTTTTTGAGTTGGAGTCTCACTCTTGTCACCCAGGCTGGAGTGCAATGGCATGCTCACAGAGCCTGCAGCCTTGACCTGCTAGGTTCAGGCAATCCGTCTGCCTCAGCCTTCCAAGTAGTTAGAAATGCAGACATGTGCTACCACGAGCGGCTAATTTTTTGATTTATTGTAGAGACAAGGTCTTGCCATGTTGCTCAGGCTGGTCTCGAACCACTAAGCTCAGGTAATCTTCTCACCTCAGCCTCCCAAAGTGTTGGGATTACAGACTTGAGCCACTGCACCATGACTTGAGGACACTTTTTATAACATGTAAGGAATGTTTGAGATACTCTACTTGGGATGCATAAGAGGTTAATCACCTAATGACCAGGAGACACTCTAACCTGCGCAGTTAAAAATGAGAGGCAAAGGGCAACCCCTTCGGGTCCCCTCCCACTGTGGGAGCTTTTCTGTCTTCTCAATAAACCCTGCTTAAAAAAGGGGGGGGGAGCCGGGCTTGGTGGCTCAGCCTGTAATCCCGTGCCTTTGGGAGGCTGAGGTGCGCGGACTGCCTGAGCCCCCAGGTTCAAGACCCATCTGGGCAGCGAGACCTCATCTCTACAATAAATCAAAAAATCAGCCGGGTGTGGTAGCGCATGCCTGTAATTCCGGCTACTTGGAAGGCTGAGGTGGAAGGATCGCCGGAGCCCAGCAGGTCGAGGTTGCGGTGGCCAGGCGGGGCCACTGTACTCCAGTCTGGGTGACAGAGTGAGACTCCAACTCAAAAAAAAAAAAAGGGGGGGGGTGAAATAATCTTATCTCACTAATCACCCACTATCTAGCCCTGTGCCCAGCAAAATCCAATCTCCTGATCAGTTTTAGCTGAAAAACTACAGGAATGAATTGTGAAATGCAAAAATAAAAACATCATGAGTAAATGAAAAATAGCTGGGTGCAGTAGCTCATGTCTGTAATTCCAGCACTTTGGAAGGTCAAGGTGAGAGAACTACTTGAGCCCAGGAGTTTGAGACCAGCGAAGGCAACACAGTGAGACCCTATCTTTACTAAAAAAAAAAAAAAAGGTAGCAGGGTATGGTGGTGCATACCTATAGAGAGTCCTAGCTACTCGGGAGGCTGAGTTGGAGGATCACATGAGCCCAGGAGGTCAAGGCTGTGTTGAGCCATGATCGAGCCACTGCACACCAGCCTAGGTGACAGAGTGAGGCCCTGACTCCAAAATAAAACAAAAGTTCTCAAATAGAGGATCATCTCCCCCAAAGTTCCTCAAGCCCCTGCCTGGTCAATGTAATCATCCCAGTGATTTAAACTGTCGTCAACCTAGCACAGCCCTAAAGGTTTTCATGACAAGGTTCAACTATTAAAACGGGCTTCCCTTATATACTCCTCCAATGTTTATATCCTACTGGGCATATGCGTCTATTGGACTCAATGTTAAAAGTACAACCTTAATCAATAAATATACTCAAGTACACAAAAAATTACACATGCGTTACGAAGTGGTTTGGGATATCATAGACTAATGGTTAGTAAAGACCATTGGAGGTCATCTCATCCAATACAGGCGTGTGCTCTATAATACCCCTCCTCTAGTGGACCGTCATGTGTTGACTGCACTGCTGCAAAGTCCTCCAAACAAATCTACTTCCACACCTAGCCCTTTCCTATCCACTCTCTCTCAGCAGCTAGCAGAAACTTCTTAAGTGTTAGATCGTGCTGCTGCTTTTTGAAGGTTTCCACCTACAAACTCCTTGACCAGGCTTCCGTCAGCCTCTTCAACCTGCCTTCATCTCATAGCTCATTCCCCTTCGCCACACAGGAACTTTCTCAATCCAGAGCCTCTGTTTGCTCCTCCTGCTGTCTAGGGTGCCCTTCCAAGACCAGTTCCATTCACCTCATGCTTCAACTGTCAGCTTAAAAAACAAAAAATCCCTTTCTCAGAGACACTTCCTTCATTAACAACCAGATCTACCTAATTCTGTATCTTTATGTTTTCTACATAGTACATACAACAGTTTAAAATTACTTGTTGGGGGCAACCCCTTTGGGCCCCCTCTCACTGTAGGAGCTTTTCTGTCCTCTCAATAAATCTTGCTTTCTAAAAAAAAAAAAAAATTTTTTGGCTTGTTTTTGATCCATCTTCCCCATCAGATTATAAGAAAGCTCCAGAAACACTGGGAACTTGTCTTCTTATTCCAAACAAATAGTAGGCACTTGATAGTTATCAACTGAATTGACGGCTGGCCACCCAAACTCTGAAATCCCCAGGGATGGGAGATCTATTAGATAAAAAAGTAACCTCAATTTTTCTTTTTCAGTACTGATAGCTGTCTTCTAGTCTTAAATTTCCTGCTATAACCAGCCAAATCAGGGCTGCCCATGAATTTGATCAGAATTTGTTAACTTTTTTTTTTTTTTGGTTCGGAAACCCCTCTGATAAATCTCCTGAAGCCAATGGGTGCTCTTTCTCCTCAAGAAGACAGCACATCCCACATAGCAATAAAGCATTTGAAGGGTTCCATCCCCTCCTCCCAAGACCATCACAGACCCCAGACTAAAATTCTAACTGGACCACGAGGAGAGGGTTCAGTGCAACTTTCTGCAATGCAAGCTTTGAGAACTTAAGGTCTTCAAAAATTAAACTTAAGAGAAACCTAAGGAACAACTAGGAAGAAAAGAGGACGTGTCGGATACTTTCACACTACCTCCTTTCAAAGGGCTCACTGGCATCAGCTAATTGCCAAATCTAAAAGAAACTTGGAAGCCCATCGTCTAAAACCAGCAGCCCCAAAAGGAGGGCCCGTCCGAGGTGACCCACTTGTCTGTGGTCAAGTCAGGACAAGAAGGCAGGTCTCTAGGGTCCCCCGATCCGACGCTCTTCCCACGTAAATCACGCCAGTTTGGCACCGCGCGCCCGGCGTGCCAAGACTCTCAGAACCGGGAGAGCGCGGGGCGCGGAAGCTGGGCTGGGAAGCGAGGGAGCGGGCAGGGTGGACCGGGCAGGGCCGCCGGCCTCCCTCTCGCCCGAAAGCCGGCAACTCAGCCGGGG
>NW_007245880.1:341608-362774 GCF_000164805.1 Carlito syrichta
GGCGGGTGGTGTGGTCTCGGGACACCGACACAAAGGCCCCCGGCGGGTAGAGGCAGCACACCAGGCCCCGCACGTCCAGCTCGTGGCCCGGGAGCGAGCAGCTGAGTCGGTACCTGGTGGCGCCGCTCGCCATGGCCGGCGTCGGTCAGGCGCCCGGAGTCCGGGCGCGGCGCGAGATCGGTCGTCGGGGCAGACCCGGCGTGCGCCGGGCCGGGGCAGACGAGCGGCCTGCAGGGACGCGGCGGCCGCAGACCGGAAGAGCGCGAGGGCCGGTGCGGAAGGGCGGCGGGGGAGAGGCGCGCCGAGCGGGCCGAGTGACACAGCAACCCTGACGGACACACCGGAATTCATCATCGGCCTCGGGCCGCCATGACGCAGAGCGTGTGCGTCCCGACTGCCGAGGCCGAGGCGGGGCTGGGGCTCGCTTCCCTGTGGGCGCTGGACCGCAGGCGAAGGAAGAGATAACGACTCCCGCCCCCTCGGCCCCGGCGCCCAAGTCCCGGCGCTCTTCCAATCCGAGTCTTTCCCGGCCCCGGCCTGAACTGTTTCTGAGACCGCGGGGCCGGGACTACAATTCCCACAATGCCGCGCGCCAGTGGGCGGCCAGCGCGCCGACGCCGGATATTTTAAATCTGGGTCCTCCGCGCTGCGTTGAGCTGAGTGGGGTGGTTTTCTGTCGGGATGTGCTGGCCGCGTTTTCCCCAGCGTCTCCTGGGGTTTTTGCAAGTTAACATTATTTCCCAATTGAAACGGGAAGACGTGAAGCCAATTTGGTAACTATTAATTATTTACCTTCGTTTCAAGTTATTCCGATCTCCCTAGTTTTACTAGATTCGTCTCCGTCTGTGATCGCCCTTGTTCCAGCCATCTTGAATTTGTCACCATTCCCGGAGCACATCATGCGGTCCGTGCCTCTCTGTTCTTTGTACATGCTTTTTTTTTTTGTCTTTCTTTCTTACTTTTTAAAGTTAAAAGTTTTTAAAGCCGCGCGTGGTGGCTCATGCCTGTCATCCCAGCACTTTGGGAGGCGGAGGCGAGAGGATTGCCTGGGCCCAGGGGTTCGAGACCAACCAGGGCAACTTGGCAAGCCCTTGTCTCTACAACAAATAAAAAACTATGAGCCCAGCAGGGTGATGCGTGCCTGTAGTTCCAGCTCCTTGGAAGGCTGAGGCGAAGGATTGATAGGGTTTGTAGGGGGGTGGGAGAGGAGGTTGTAGTTAAAACAACTCATCACGTGAACCTCACAAACAGAGCACAAAGTTGCAATGGCCCAAAAAGCTAACACTCTGGTCTGACAGCGTCCTGTTCCTAATTGCTTTTCTGCCAATATCTGCTTTCCCAAGACCGCATCCCAAAGCTATGTAACTGATAACATCCTGGTACTACTGACTCGTCCTGGTTCTGTCAATGTTTCTTTCCTAAGACTGCATTTCAGAGACAAGTGAGGAACAACATCCTTGATAGTGACTGGTTTAGTGTAGACATCTGTACTTCAAGGCCGTGGGACCAGCAGCCTTCAACAGTGCCAGCATCTGCATCTCAAGGCCAGGTGACCGACAGCTCAGACTCCCTAAACTGCTTCTTGAAGCTTCGACTGGGGTTTTATAAGGGTCCTGCAACAGAACAAAGCTGCTGGTTCTTCTTTAGGGCCAGCCTTTATTTCCTTTCCCTCTAATAAATTTTATTTAATCACTCAGCTCGTCCTCTCTTTCTCCGCACCTGTTTTAAAAGGATCACCTGAGCCCAGCAGGTCAAGGCTGTGGGTCCATGAGCATGCCATTGCACTCCAGCCTGGGTGATGGAGTAAGACTCTGACTCAAAAAATAAATAAATAGTTTTAAACTCCATCTGGCTTATTTCATACCAGCTTATCATCTAGATTCTTCCAAATCATCTATGGAATGAATGCAATTTTAAAAACCTCCAACATAGTATTTCTTGCATTCTAATACATTCTTTTATGTCCGTCTTTTCTGACTAAATTTTATTATTGTCAGGACCTTTTACTATGCTTGAGTCTTAACCATCTAGTTTACTGCCTTCTATATAATAGGCTTTCAATGAATGATTTCCAGTTTTGTATATTATTTACTTATAGTTCTCATAATAACCCTGCAAGGTAGGTGTTATTATTATTATTACCGTTGTCATTATTCATATTAACATTATTATTTTAGCTCCATGAGAAGTCATAGGTAGTATTATTACTCCCATTTCACAGATGATGAATTTGCCTTGTTAAAAAAAAAAAATTAACTGGGAAGATAATTAGGCTGAGAAATCTCCAGCTCTGAAGCCCCATGCAATGTAAACGACACTGTCCAACTCATGAATCACTGTCTGTTCAAACACACTTTAACGCTTTAATGCAAGTTTATCTTTTAACAGCCTGATACATGGTTAGTGCTCAATAGTGCTTACTGATTATATCAGTTAATTGATAAATAACCGAATAACTATTTTAAAGTCACATAACTAAAATATAATGCAGCTGGGACTGAACTTAAATGCTGTGAACATTATATTGGGTTCTTGTTACTTTTTAAATAATTAGAATATTTTATGTGTTAAGCAATCAGATTTAATGCAAATATTTTCTTTCAACTGGTTATCTGCATGCAAATGACAAATTCTGTATTCCCCTCCAATATGCCTGAAGGCATGAAGGAAAAAAAATCTCCATAATACTACTAGTTCTCTCAGAGATAACACATGGGATAGTTGGATACCCAGACTAAACATTACAATTTATGTGAACTGAGATAAACATTTTACAGTTTATGTTCTCCATATGATGTTTTCAGTATGATTTAGTTAAAAGGGCTAAATATACTATAGAATAACATTAATACAGATTATACAGGAATAAAGTTTGGATCACTATGGCTCAAGGCTGGCAACTTAGTAGAAAAACCTAGGCAAGCTAAAACAAGGAATCGTAGTAATTACATTTGGCTTATGTGTGAATATGAGGGTTACAGAATATTGTTTAACTTTTTTTTTTTACTAAAGTTCTACAAACTCAGGTGCTAAAACCTTGGACTAGTATAACACAATACATAAATGAATAAAATATTAAAAGTACATTGGGGGAAAAAGATAGAAATTTTATTTTTGCTGGTCTTAGAAAGTTGAGGTTACAAATATGTCTCCCATAAGGGGAATGTTGGAAAAAACACAGCCCATTGGAATGTAAATGTTGATGAAAAACTCTAACTCTAAAATATTTAAAGAGGTTTATTCTGAGCCAAATATGAGTGGCATGGCCTGTGGTCCAGTGGCAGGATGTCCTGAGAATGTGTGCCCAAGGTGGTTGGGCAACTGCTTGGTTTTATACATTTTAGGGAGACAGAAATTTATAGGCAGGGACATAAATCAATACACATGAAGGATCCACTGGTTCAACCTGGAAAGGTGAAACAGCTGGAAGCTGGGGACTTACAGGTCATAAATGCAAAGATTTTGTGATTGGTAATTGGTTGAAAGAGTTAAACTCTGTCCAAAGAATTTGAAGTCAGTAAAAAGAAGTGCTTGAGTTTAGATAAGATGGACTGTGGAAGCTTAGGTTCTTGTTATCTAGATGAAGCTTCTAAGAATTATAACAGCAGGCTTCAGAGACTAGGTGGCAAATGTCTTAAAAGATGTTAGACACTTCGTAGGGAAGGAGAGTCTCTACAGATGCAAATTTCCCTAAGAGATGCCATTTCAAATTTGTCAGGATCATTTCCAAATATATCAAATAATTACATTTTGGGGTAAAATATTTTTATTTCCTTTAGGGCCTGCTCTCATGTGATGGTATACCAGAGTCATTGGAATGGTATATCTTTTTTCACAGCGTTTGCTTTCTCAGTTTTAGTATTTCTGTCTTCATGCTGGTTGTGCATAAATACTAAAAGGGAGTTGGGAATAATGAGACACATCTGACCTCCTTTCCCATCATATCCTGGACCTTAGTTTTTCAGGTTTCCTTGATCCAGAGCAATTTTGTTCAGTTAGTTGGGGGGCTTAGAATTTTATTTTTGGTTTACATAAGAAAAAAAGCATTAAAATGTGAAATACGAACCTTATCTTTAAAGGGTGGTTAGTATCTTAAATCATATTGCTTTGCCAGCAATGTGAAACATTGTAAAAAAATTTCAAAACTAAAACATTTCAATATCCAACAAAATAATCACTGTTCTCCAGCTTGTGGTTCCAAAGAGAAGAAAAATATTGTCTTGGCACTAAACACTTTATAAACTTTTTTCTTTTATTAAACATTAAACAAAGAATGCTTTGTCCTTTCTTTTCATATGTCTGGATGATTGCATAATTCATGAAATGATGGCGAATGTGAAAATTGATCATGATTTTTATATATGTATTTATTTGAGTCAGGGTCTCACTCTGTCTCCCAGGTTGGAGTGTTGTGGTGTGATCAAAGCTCAGCATCCTGGGCTCAGGCAACGCTTTTGTCTCAACCTCTCAAGTATCTGAGAATACAGGCATGTGCCACCATACCCAGCTAATTTTTTTTTTAGTTTTTGTAGAGACCAGGCCTCACTATGTTGCCTAGTCTGGTCTTGAACTCCTGGGCTCAAGCAATCCTCCTGCCTTGGCTTCCCAAATTGCTAAGATTACAGGTGTGGGTCACCAAGGCTGGCATAAACTTTATTTTTTTAATTTTTTTTTTCTTGAGTCGGAGTCCTACTCCATCACCCAGGCTGGAGTGCAGTGACATGCTCACTGCCACCCCAACATTGACCTTCTGGGCTCCAGTGAACCTTCCACCTCAGCCTTCCAAGTAGCCAGAACTACAGGCATGCACTACCACGCCCAGTTAATTTTTGATTTATTGTAGAGACAAGGTCTTGCCGAGTGGCCCGGACTGGTCTCACACCTGTGGGCTCAGGCAATCCACTCGCCTCGGCCTCCCAAAGTGCTGGGATTACAGACTGAGCCACCGAGCCCGGCCAACTCCATTTTTTACAAGTACTGCTAATAATACATTCCTTGGTTTTTAAATCCAAAAGATCTAAATGAGGTAAAATTTCAAACCTTTGCCACCGGCATTCCTCTCTGGAGACAATCGTTGTTATCTTTTTTATGTATACTCCCTAAAGGTTATTTATACAGATGCAAGAAAATATTAGCACTGCTTACCTTGCTTTAACCATATATCTTGAATAACTTTCTATATTGTATGGGAAGAAAAAAGTTTTTATTCTCTATCTTGTCATCTTCATTTTCTGGGGACCTATAAATTAAGCTGATAAAAGACAAATCAACAGGATAAAAATGTTGATTTTTTTATGCAAAAGGAAGCCAACAAACAGTTGGCCAGTCAAATTAAAGGCTTATATACCTAACTTACTAAGGAAAAGAGAAATGGTTTCTACATGGAAAACAGACATATGCATTTTTTTTTGTTTTTGATTTTGAGTTGGAGTCTCACTCTGTCGCCCAGGCTGGAGTGCAATGGCACGCTCATGGCCACTGCAGCCTTGACCTGCTGGGCTCAGGTGATCCTTCCACTTCAGCCTCCCAAATAGCTGGAACTACAGGCGCATGCTATCACACCCAGCTAATTTTTAAAAAAAATTATTGTAGAGACGCGGTCTCGCCAAGTTGCCCAGGCTGGTCTCAAACCCCTGGGCTTAGGCAATCCTCTCATCTCGGCCTCCCAAAGTGCTGGGATTACAGGCTTGAGCCACCGCGTCAGGCTGACATATGAATTTTTAGGAAAACAAAGTTTATGATAATGTTCATCTATAAAACACTGCTAAAATAAGTAACACTGGATATGAGTGTATGTTTTGTGTATGAATGAATTCAGTATGAATATATGCTGCCTTCCTAGAAGTGGAATTACAGGATCAAAGGACATATGTATTTGGATTTTTATGGCCATTTTCTTTCCATAGACATCCCTACTGGTGTATCAAATTTCTTATTTCAGTTTATGTAAACATTCATGAGTCTGTTCTTTAAACTTTTCTCTATTCTGCACTAGAAGATGCCACTCTTCTAAGTTTATTTTCTTAGAAAAATCTACAAGACTGGGCATGGTGGCTCACGTCTATAATCCCAGCACTTGGGGAGGCCAAGGTCAGAGGATTGCCTGAGTCCACAGGTTCAAGACCTGCCTGGGCAACTTGGACAGACCTCATCTCTACAATACATCAAAACATTAGCCAGATGTGGTAGCACGTGTCTGTAGTTCTGGCTACTTGGAAGGCTGAGGTGGAAGGATTGTCTGAGCCCAGCAGGTCAAGGCTGCAGTAGCTATGAGCGTGCCATTGCACTCCAGCCTGGGTTATAAAGTGAGACTCCAACCCCAAAACAAACAAACAAACCAAAAAAGAAACAAAAAATCTGTAGACATACTACAAAGGCATTTTTGAGTTAACATTTTTGTTTACATTTTTCTTCTGGAGGCCTTGGGCTATTTAAACATAATTGGTCATATTCAGTACCAAGTGATCTCTTCATCAGGCCATTTGCTGCAGGGAGAGTCAAATAATCAATGTATCAACCAGACTAGGGATTTATATAGTAGTTAACTGGCTGATTCTGGTTTCCTCTTACCAGGAAATTTGAACATTGGAAGATAATTTGGCAATGGGAAGCAGAAACCAACAGATCCACAGAGAGAAGGTACTGCACAGATATTATGAGGCAGCAGAAATCCTAACTAAGTTGCAATGATTAAAAAGCAGATGCTACAAATAAGTAACATTGAGAGAAAATACATACAGAGGATGAGATATTTGTTGGAAAGTATCTGGAATATTCAACTTGTGTAATTTAGCAAAACCCCGTCTCTGGTGGAAAAAACAAATTAGCCAGGCATAGTGGAACAAGCCTGTAATTCAAGTTACTCAGGAAGTTTGAATAAGCACAAGGTAGCACACCCATATGGAATATTCTTGACACTTGTATCTTAGTCTTTTTGGGCAGCTATAACAAAATACCTTAGACTGGGCAATTTATAAACAACAGATATTTATTACTCACAGTTTTGGAGGCTAGGAAGTCCAAGATCAAAGTACCAGTAAGATTGGGTGTCTGTAAGGACTCTCAGCTTCACAGACGGTGCCTCGTTTACTGTGTCCTCACCTGGTAGAAGGGGCTAGAGCAATCTTGGGCCTTTTTTCTTTTAAATAAGAGCATGATTTGCATTCACATGGACTTAGCCCTCATGACTTAGCCACCTTCAAAAGGTGACTTAGCCACCTTCAAAAGGCCCCACCTCCCAATAACATCACTTAAGGGGTAGGTTTCAAGATGAATTTTGTGGGAGTGCAGGGGGTCAAATACCTTCAGATCTTAACAGTTATTCAAGTCAGTAAGGCAGAATTATTCAAAAGAGGCCATGGTAGTATGTATAGATCCACTGCAATGGAGTTTTGCAGTCAGGGAGAGAGACTGAGCTCAACTTCAAATGAGATACAGCATAGACAAGTAGGAATTTATAGCCAAGGAACAGGGTGGTCAGTGGATGGGGAATTTCTAAAAGGAAGGAAATTTTAGGGGTAAAGGGAATTCTCGTTAAACCGTTCAACAGAATTCTGCTGAAGGCAGGCCGGGTGATAAAATATCGAGGGTGGTCAGATGCCAAGGATTTGGGGGATTTTTGTTAAACTGACTTAGCAGGATTCTTACTCAAACTGGAGTTTTTAAGGACAGAGAGGGCAACCCAAGGTCAGGCATTGTCAAAAAGGACTTAGAGAAACCTGACTAAAGTTTTAGTCAAAGGAGAGAGTCTTTTTCACCTCTTTCCTGCTTTTTGTAATTTTCAACTTCCGGTGATTCTACAGAATCAACTCTCTGTGATTCTACGGAATACCTGCTTGCCTCTTTTCCCTTTTAGATGCCCAAACACCTCTGAACAAATCAAAGTTAAGTTCAGTTAATACTGGACTCTTTCCCTATTGCAATAGTAAGCAATGGAGTAAAGTCTACTTCTTTAGGGTCAGGTTCAGCTTATCTTTGACAACACAAATATATAGTTTAAAATATAATGGGTGATATGTAGTATTATAAAATAACTAAATGGGAGGACATTAGACTGAAGTAGCTCTAGTGACCTGGGTTCTTACAAAAGCAAAATGAAACAAACTCAGTTAATCACTGGTGGCCAACTGGTTACAAGTTATATTGTCTTGAACTTACTACTAGAGTAGTCCAAGTAAGGCAATTGCTAAGACATTAGCCAAATGCTTTTTTTTTGGCTCTAATTTTGCATAACCTGTGAAAGCTTTCCTTTCAACTACCTCTGGCAGTGCCCCAAACCACTTATGATTTGGAGCTGCCCAATTCATGAATTGCTACCTGCTCAAACAGACTTTAACATTTTCATGTGCCTCAGTTTATCTTTTAACAGTAGGAAAAAGTACAGGGTGCATTGAGGACATACAATGGGGTGAAGGGTCAGGGGGAGTTGTAGCACTAATCTAGCATGGAGTGCCAGAGAAGATCTCTCTGAAGAAATAAATTTGGGTTAAAACTTGAATGATGAACAGGACTTTTACCAGTGAAAAGAAAAGGGACAAGGATTCCAGGAAGAGAGAATAGAGAAAAGGTCTAGAGACAGAAGAACTTGAAGCAAAAGTAGTCTTATAATAAACATACAATTTGGTATAACCTAGCTCCCTGTAACTTAAAAACAACAGAACCTAATACACATTGACCCAAAGTTAAATAAGTATGGTGCTTACTCTGAGGAAGTTCAGAGGCTAATAAGATGTATTCTATTTCGATTCCTTTTTCATCATGAAAAAAAATGGGTATTGGACCATTACTTATTACCCGAGTTTTGTTTTTTGTTTTTGTTTTTGAGCCGAGTTCTCATTCTGTTGCCCAGGCTGGAGAGTAGTGACATGATCACAGCTCATGGTAGCCTCACCCTCCTGGGCTCAGGTGATCCCTCTGCATCAGCCTCCCAATTAGCTAAGACTACAGGCAGGCACATGCCATCACACTTGGTTAATTTTTTTAAACTTTTTGTGGGGATGAAGTCTTGCTATGTTGCCTGGGCTGGTCTTGAACTCCTGGGTTCAAGCAATCCTCCTGCCTGAGCCTCCTCAAGTGTTGGGATTATAAGTGTTTACCAATTGTGCCCAGTTTCCAAGTGATTTTAAGCAAATTAATCTCTTTAAAACTCGGATAATTATCTGTCCTGCCAATTTCAACTGTTATGTCTATCCGGGTTCTTAAGTGCCAGCAACAGAAATCATCCATGGATTATTTAAAAGCAGAAAAGGAATCTTATTGAAGGACATCAAGCAGCTCACAGACTCTCCAGGAGGCTGAAGAAACACGCTAGAAGTTCCGTTCCTTTTTTTTCTTTTGACCTCTGAACTTTTTATTGGTTTCCTGCTTCCCTGAAGGGCATCCTGCTCCCACCGTCTCAACGCCTTATAACTTTAGTGTCACTGGTCTCAGACACCAATTTGCTATCCACTATCCTGCGGGGGGTGGTCTTTTGGATGATCTGGATGGAGCTGCTACTGTTCAGGTCATCACTGAGACTGAAGTCCTCTCCGTCTTCCAGCAGGCGGCGGTAGGTGGCCATCTCAGCCTCCAGTTTGACCTTGATTTTCAGCAGGAGTTCTCCTGGGCCTGGCGATGGCCCTCTGTCTGGGTCTGTGCCAGCTCAGACTCCAGGTTCAGCAGGGTACTGTTGAGCTGCTCCATCTCTATGGCGTAGCAGGCCTCCACCTCCCTCAGGCTGTTCCCCAAGCTGGCCTTCAGGTTTCTCATGGAGTCCAGGTCAATCTCCAAGGACTGCACTGTATGTTTCAACTCTGTGAGCATCATCTCGGCAGCTCCAATCTCGGGGACTGCATGGTGACCACTGTGGTGCTCTCCTTGATCTGCTGGGACCAGTCCAGCTCCTCTTGGTTCTTCTGAGCCAGCTCATCATACTGGATCCTGATGCCCACCATGATCTTGCTGAGGTCCTGAGATTTGGGGGCGTCTACCTCTACGGTCAACCCAGAGCTGGCAATCTGGGCTTTTAGGCCTTTTACTTCTTCCTCATGGTTCTTCTTCATGAAGAGCAGTTCCTCCTTGACAGCCTAGATCTCTGTCTCCAGCTGCAGCCGGGTGACACTGATGTCATCAATGACCTTGCGGAGCCCATGGGTGCCACTCTCCACAGACTGGCAAATGGCCAGTTCTGTTCATACTTGACTCTAAAGTCATCAGCAGCAAGACTGGAGTTGTCAATCTGCCGAACGATGAGGGCATTGTCCACAGAAGTTGCAAAGATCTGAGCCCTCTGGTCCTCGATGGTCTTGAAGCAAATGTCCCCAGTCTCTGACCCAGGGTCCCTTCTTTTCCAAGCATTCCTGGATTTTGCTCTCCAGCCTCTGGTTCTTGGTCTCCAGGTTCCTCACCCTTTCCAGGTAGGAGGCCAGGCAGTTATTCAGCTCTTGCATGGTCTCGTACTCGTCCGGGATGCCCACCAGACTCCTGGCCATTCCTGTGGCCAGGCCCCCAGGATCCCAGCTGCCATGGAAACTGGTGCAGGACACAGAGATCCAGGAGCCCACAGCACCTGCATAGACTCTGGCCACGCTGCTGGTGGGCGGGAGGCAAGGTGGCTGGATGGAGCCCAGGGACCGGTAGTTGGTGGAGTAGGTGGTGGAGTGAGTGGTGAAGTGCATGGTGGCAGCGGAGGAGAGCCAGACAATAGAACTCATGTTCTAAAGCCTCTGCACACAAACACTGTGGCTTGCATAAACACACTGATGCTGGACACTGCTTGCTGCTGGTGAAACTTTGCAGTCTTGGAAACTAGTAGTTTCTGTGACTTAAATAGATTCCTTGAAATTCTGTTTCTTTTTTTTGGTGGAGAGAGGTTCAAGCAATCCTCCCACCTCAGCCTCCCAAGTAGCTGAGACTATAGGCACACACAATGCCCAGATGATTTTTTAATTTTAATTTTTTTTTGTACAGACAGAATCTCACTGTGTTGCTCAAGCTGGTCTTAAACTCCTGGCCTCAAGCAATCCTCCGGGCTTGTCCTCCCAAAGTACTGGGATTACAGTGTGACCCCCAGGCGGGGCCCTGCTTCTGGCTGCTATTCAACTTTGTGTTGGGTGCATTAGATTAGATAGGGCAGTTCACAAGCAATATGCTCACGTCCCATTAGGAACTAGGGAAGCCAGTATCAGTCAGTCACTTTCAGTTCTTATAGGGGTGTTGGAGGTGCAGGGTAAAGGAGAAACTTTGCCCATTTGTTTATCTACAAAATGGCCAAAAGGATGACACATGACCATTGCAAATAGGCTCAAATGACATAATTACATGAAAATGTTTCACAAATTTTAAAGAACTCAGCCACATGACATTATTTTATTTTGTAATTTTTCCTCCTTGAAAGTAGGCATATAGCCAGGCTTGGTGGCTCAGCCTATAATCCCAGCACTTTGGGAGGCAGAGGAGAGTGGATTGCCTGAGCCTGCAGGTTTGTGACCAGACCAGGCAACTTGGCAAGACCTCCTCTCTACAATAAAATAAAATAAAAAAATAGCTGGGCATGGTAGCGCACATTTGTAGTTCTGACTACTTGGAAGGCTGAGGTGGAAGGATTGCCGGAGCCCAGAAGGTCAATGCTGGGGTGGCCGTAAGCCGGTGTGCCACTGCCCTCTAGCCTGGGCAATGGAGTGAGACTCCAACTCAAAAAAAAAAAAGCACGCATATAAGACACTAAATCTGGATATAAATACCATATGTAAATTGTAAACAATGTGTCAAATAATGTTAAAATCCCAATAAGTATGTAATCACACTTAAGCTCCCTCTTTACATGAAGACTGGAGGGAAATAGCAACTATAAGTTATTTTGTCAGAGGAGGTTTGAGGTGAAGTAGTGCCTACACTTTTTTAAAAAACTACTTTGCTGGGCGCAGTGGCTCACGCCTGTAATCCCAGCACTTTGGGAGGCAGAGACGACAGGACTGCCTGAGCCCAGGGGTTCAAGACCAGCCTGGGCCACTTGGCGAGACCTCGTCTCTACAATAAATCAAAAAATTTAGCGGGCACGGTAGCGCGCGCCTATGATTCCAGCTACCTTGAAAGCTCGAGTGGAAGGACAACCTGCAGGTCGAGGCTGCAGGTCTGTGTGCGTGCCACTGCACTCCAGCCTGGACGACAGAGCAAGACTCCGACTCCAACAAACCAAAACAATCTATATTTTAAGAATACGTTCCATTTAACTGCCACCCAGCCTTGCTCACAAACTTGAGTCAAAAGAGCTGATGAAAGGAATCTTAAAAGACGCAAGGCTTCCAATAACACAAGAAGGAACACACCAGATGGCGGCGAGTCGCATCGCCCTTGGTGCGGTCTCGAGGCCGCTCTGCAGTCCTAACGGAAAGAAACTACCGCTAATTCGTAGCAAAGAAACCATACCACGCTGCCCAGCCCGCAACGACGTCACACAAAACAAGGAGCAGGCGTGAGGTCATACAGCGCTACAGCAAAACTTGCTAGAGGTAAACAGAGGTCGTCCTCACTGTGAATAAAACCACAGGCGCAGATAAAATGTTCCCTTCAGTCTTCTGGCCAACCCGCCGTATCCCATCTCTTCTAGAAAAGCACTGAAGTAGTAGTAAGAAGCAAACAAAAGTTAGTCTTCCAATCTCGCGAGATCATTTTGCTCTTGCTCCGCTCGTAAGTACACGAGAGGAGGCAGAGGGTTGGCCAATCAGGAGGCGGAACCTCCGCCAGTCCCGCCCCCGTTGCCGGGAGACGCGGCGGCGTGCGATCGCCGGTACTTGGGCCTGAAGGCGGAGGAAAGCTGTCCTTGCGTGATTCCCGGACCTCGAGTGAGCGGACGGGGTTCGCGCGGCCCTCGGAAAGAAGTTCGAGCATCCCCCAAGCCGTGCGACTGTCCTCCTTCCGCGCCCGCGGAGGTGAGAAATTCTAGGTCAGGTCTCTTCCTCCCTCTCTTCCTCCTGCGCCCAGCCTCTTGCCCTGGAGATGCTCATCTGCTCCAAACAAAACAAGTTGGAACTCTTGGGCGCTCAGCTGTTACCTTCGGGCCTGTAGCCCCGCCTTGGCCGAGACCAGAAGGAAGGATTCAAGAACCTCAGAGAGAAAAATCACTAGGGGCTGAAGGATTTTACTGAAAGCAATATATTTCTGTCTGTTGGTGACAGTGGAAAGGACTTGCTTCTTCTGTCTGCCCAGCACGGTGGGGGAATTTAGCAACTCTTCACATTTATGAGAATGGTTGGTTTAGGGAGGATAATGATAGCAATAAAAATTAGGAGCCAAGTGTTTTATATATAATACCTGAATCTTTACTGCAGCTCTGCAAGGTGGGGCTCTTTGCCACAGTTTTATTTTTCAGATGATGAGACATCCTCAGGGGTTAGGTATGGTGCCAAGATTATACTGCTGGTAACTGTCAGAGCTAGAATTCGTGTAGCTAATCTTTTTGAGATCAAAGGCCAGGCTGCCTCTCTGTGTGAATCTTTGATTAAACAACCCAGAGTTAGTGGCATGTTTGTTACTAATTCCCCTCCTCTTCCCTCTCTTATCTTCATTGACTCATGAAATGGTAAGCTTTTTCCACTACAGGAAAGCAATGGAAAAGAAAATTGGGTAGAATTTCTGTATATTGTACATTTTCTCAAAGTTATCAGGAACACTAGAGTGACAGTGACTAATTCCACTGGCAAGAGATATTTACTGTACTAGTTTTCATTTTGAAGAAGCCGTTTTGATCATAGATCCTGTTTTCCTTTCAAAAAGCCATTTCATATAACTCCCTTTTCTGTTTGAAATAATTCTTTTGCTTTGTCTGCAGAGTTCAAAACTGCAGGGAAATAGAATCAGGGAACTGTCTGGGATGGGAAGATTGTAAGTTTGGTGTGAGCATTTTAAAAGGAAGTGATAATGGGATAACTGAATGGAAATTTCTTTTTTTTTTTTTTTTGAGTTGGAGTCTCACTCTGTCGCCCAGACTGGAGTGCAGTGGCCACTCCCGGCCACCGCAGCCTCGACTTGTTGGGCTCCGGTGATCTTTCCGCATCAGCCTTCCAAGTAGCTGGAACTACAGGCGCGTACTACCACGCCCGGCTAATTTTTGATTTATTGTAGAGATGAGGTCTCACCAAGTTGCCCAGGTGGTCTCGAACCCGCGGGCTCAGGCAATCCTACTCACCTCAGCCTCCCAAAGACGTGGGATTACAGGCTGAGCCACCGAGCCCGGCTTGAGTGGAAATTTCAAATAAACAATTGGAAATTCAGAATTGATGCGCAGTAGTAAAGAACAAAACTGTACACACCAATTGATGAATCATCTGCATGGTTGGAGTTATAAGGATGCAAGATTGTAGAAAGAATAGACATAATCTAAGGACTAGTCATAGATAAATGCTAGGAAAAACTAGAGAATTAATACTAGACACAGGATGTAGAAACAGAGAAACCATTTTACTTCAACAAATGCCTTTTGTTTTGACGATTCAGTAAATTTTTGTAATTGGCAATGCCTTCCTCTGAGAGGAAATTCAAAAGGTACAAAAGAGAACAGAAGGTTTCTTCCTGTCACTGCGACAGCAGCTGAGGATATAAAGATGAATAAAATCATCAAGGGAGATAAAATACTTTAACAGATCATTTCAATTGGTGATAGGTACTAGAATAAAGATAAGACCAGAATGTGTGGTGGCATATAGAACAGGCCTGTAAACTCAAATTGAAGAAAGTGAAGGTGATGATGACTGGTCATAGAAGGATCCTAGAGAGAGTAACAGGCAAGATGTTTGTTAGGCAGAGGGTCCACTTATCTTTTATTTTTATTTTTTGAGTCGGAATCTCACTCTGTCACCCAGACTGGAGTGCGGTGGCCGCTCCAGCCACCGCAGCCTCAACCTGCTGGGCTCCGGTGATCCTTCCGCCTCAGCCTTCCAAGTAGCCGGAATTACAGGCGCGCGCTACCACGCCCGGCTAATTTTTGACTTATTGTAGACATGAGAACTCGCCAAGTTGCCCAGGCGGGTCTCAAACCCGCAGGCTCAGGCAATCCGCTCACCTCGACCTCCCAAAGCGTGGGATTACAGGCTGAGCCGCTGAGCCACCGAGCCCAGCCCAAAGGGTCCACTTAAATAGCTGGTATAATAATCCACTTGAGAGGATGTCCTGAATTGTCCAGTACTGTAAGGATGGAGAGGAAGATACCTGTTTAATATTTAGGATCAAAATCAGTAGGCCAACAACAACGGCAAAACCCAAACAAAACTCAGTAGGACTTTGTGATCAACCACGGGAAGTGAAGGAGAGGGAGAAATTAAGTACTAGGTTTCTGACTTGTGTGATTAGGAGATAGTATTAAGAGGAAGGATAAATTTGGGGGAGCTAATAATGAGTTTGGATTACATATGTTTATTCTGAAATACTTAGACTATTTAGGTGGAGATGTTAAGTAATTATTTGGATATAAACACCTCAAACTGAGTGTGAAAGGTGGGACTGGAAATACAGAGTTCTGAGTCATCAGCTTACTAATTGTTAAAACTCAGTGAATACGATAGCCTAAGGAAAGCTTAGAGAGAGAAAAGAAAAATAGACTGTGTATGTTATCTTAGGGAATGCTGCTATTTAAGGACAGAACAGGGAGACCGAAAACAAACAAACCAACCAACCAGAAGATGGAAGTGTCATGGAGATGGTTTCACCTTAGAGAGACCAGTGACAATAGGATGACATTTACATCCATGACAGTATTGGCAAGTCATTTGGATGGAACAGTCCAGGAGGTGGTAGAAATTGAAGAAGTAGAGAATAGTGGATATAAGTTACTCTTAAGAATTTGGTTGCAGCTGTTTGCAGTGGCTCATGCTTGTAATCTCAGCACTTTGGGAGGCAGAGGCGAGAGGACTGCCTGAGCCCGAGGGTTCCAGACCAGCCTGGGCAACATGATGAGACTTCATCTCTACAATAAATAAAAAAATTAGCTGGGGGCTGGGCTCAGTGACTCAGCCTGTGATCCCAGCAATTTGGGAGGCCGAGGCGAGTCAATTTGCCTAAGCCCATGGGTTTGAGACCAACCCGGGCAACTTGGCAAGACCTTGTCTCTACAATAAATTTAAAATAATTAGCCGGGCTTGGTGGCTCAGCCTGTAATCCCGCGCCTTTGGGAGGCTGAGGTGAGTGAATTGCCTGAGTCCGCGGGTTCGAGACCCGCCTGGGCAGCGAGACCTCATCTCTACAATAAATCAGAAAATCAGCCGGGCGTGGTGGTGCATGCCTGTAATTCTGGCTACTCGGAAGGCTGAGGCGGAAGGATCGCCGGAGCCCAGCGGGTCGAGGCTGCGGTGGCCGGGAGCGGCCACTGCACTCCAGTCTGGGCGACAGAGTGAGACTCCAACTCAAAAAAAAAAAATTAAAATAAAATAAAATAAAATAATTAGCTGGGCATGGTAGCACACCTGTAGTTCCGGCTACTCGGAAGGCGGATGCGGAAGGATCACCGGAGCCCAGCAGGTCAACACTGGGGTGGCCATGAGCATGCCACTGCACCCCAGCCTGGGCGACAGAGTGAGACTCTGACTCAAAAAAAAATAAGCTGGATGTGGTGGCACACGTCTGTAGTTTCAGCTACTTGGAAGGATGGCCTAAGCCCAGCAGATGGAGACTGTGGTGGCTGTGAGCGTGCCAATGCACTCCAGCCTGGGCAAGAGAGTGAGACTCCGACTCACCAAAAAAAAAAAAAGAAAAGAATTTGGTTGCATAAGGAAAGGATATGTGGGACAGATTTAGAGATGGTTGCAAGATCAAGAAATTAGCTTCTGAAGTTAGGAAAAAATTGAACATGGTAACACAAAGAAAAGAGAAAGTTTAAAGATATTGGCAGGAGTCAGGACAATGCCCCAAAGGAGATGGGATCAAGAGGGTAAGTAGAGTAGAGGTTGATCTTGAGCGAGAGAAGGGATTGCTTGCTGTTGAACTTGAAGGACAGGATGTGTGAGGTAAGTTTGAGTGCTCCAAAGGTGATAGAATTCAAGTCCTAATTTTCTGAGAGTCATCTGCTGAGAGGTTCGATAGGTAGAAATGTGGCCAAGGGTAAGAATTATCAAGGAGAAGAGTATACTAACAAGGATAAGGAAAATAATTTCTGAAATGTGAATCCAGCTGAGATTAGTGACTATCACTTTGGAGTTCTCCAGTCTATACAACTGGGTGATTTCCACCAGCAATGTTCAGCAATCTGGGTTGGATATAGAGAAGGATTCTGATTTTGCCAGCTGAATTGGAGAAGAGTTCAAGGATACAAATTAGTTGATGGTGTCTGTGAGATAGTAGTTTCATGTAGGGAAGGAAGAGAGTCCTTGAGACTGCCTTGTCAAGGTCACTAGTGACTTCTAAGATGGGGAGGGACCTCTTTGGACATTTCAGTTTTATCTTACTTGAATTCCTAGCATTAAATGACATGGCTGATCATTCCTGCCTTCTCTTAGCATCCCTAACATAAACATTCCTGGTTTTTCTCTTTTCTTTCTGGGTCTTTATTTTCAGTCTCTTAACCTAGTGTCTCATCTTCTATGTGCCCTATATGTATAGACATTCCTTATTCCTCAGGACAGAGTCTTGGGTACTATTTTCATTTTCTCTGTATGCTCTCTCAAATGAATATCTTCATAACTCTTACACGACCTACAGTAGGACAAAAATTTTTTTTGAGTTGGGGTCTCACTCTGTCACCCAGGCTGGAGTGTAGTGTCATATTCACAACCACTGCAGCCTCGACCAGCTGGGCTTAGGCGATTCTTCTGCCTCAGCCTTCCAAGTAGCTGGAACTACAAGTGTGCACTACCATACTCAACTTATTTTTTTTTATTGTAGAGACAAGGTCTTATCAAATTGCCCAGGCTGGTCTTGAACCCCTGAGTTCAGGCAGTCCTCTTGCCTCGGCCTCCCAAAGTGCTGGGATTACAGGCCAACCCCACTTGGCCTAGGACATACATTTTTATATTATAGTTCAGTACGCATGTATGTGTAAATTTATATAAATATAACTGAAGCAAAAATTTAATTAAATAATATTTACCTTCCTTTGTTCAGTGAATTCTTTTATTTTTTTCTATCTTATGTCATGTTTAGAGCATATTGGTTCTAATCTGCCAAATTATCTTTACAACCCACTAGCAATTTGAAAACTACTACCTAAATTATCGGTTGAATTTTAAATAATACTATATTCTGATAAATAAAGGAGGGGGCTGATAAACTGGAAGAGAATGGGTGAATTAAAGAGATAGTTTAAGGGCAAATATAGTGGGAATAAAGAAAAAGGGTAGAAAGAGATTAGATTATGGTCTGAAAATAGAGCATTTCAATTAAAATGTTTGAGATGAAGCAATTCCTGATGATGACAAGCTCCATGTTTGGCCATGGCTATGAATGACTAAAATGGACTTAAGATAGTTACTAAAATTGAGGTCAGGGAACTATGAAGCTAGAATGTCAGGTATTAGTTTTAATATCCAAATGGAGTCCATCCAGAATGATGATGAGATTGGAAAGAGAAGCTCTGAACCAGGTACAAAAGACTTCAGTAAAGATGGGAGAGAGATAAGGAGGTTGCTTGTTAGCAGCACCCAGAAAAGATCATGGCAGTATGGCTGCATTCCCTGATTCTCAAAGGAAGCAAATTCTGTTTAATTAATTTAATTAATTAATATTTTGAGTTGGGGTCTCACTCTCTCACCTAGGTTGGAGTGCAGTGGTATGATCATGGTGATCACAGCTCATAGCAGCCTCGATCTGGGCTCAGGCGATCTTTCTACCTCAGCATACTGAGTAGCTGGGACTACAGGGACACTTACTCCCAGCTACTTTTTTTTTAGTTTTTATAGAGACAGGTTTCGCTCTGTTGCCCAGGCTGGTTTCAAGTTCCTGGGCTTAAGCAATCTACTGGCCTTGGCCTCCCAAAGTGCTGGGATTACAGGCATGAGCCACCATACCCAGCTCTGTTTATTTTTCTAAAGGCATGGAAGAATAATGTTTTAAAAGTGGCACTGGGGAGCAAGGACTTCCTTAGCTTTAAAATTGTGAGACAGTAGGCTAAAACAACCTTCACTACTGAAAGTGTTACCTTTAGGGGAAGCCAAGATTCTGTTAAAGTTAAGAGTAATAGGAAGTATTTGTAACAAGATTGAGAATATAAGAGAGTTTATTATGGACCAGAGGGCACGGAGAAAAGCATGAGAGAGAAGAAATATGCTGGATATATCAGGGGAATGAAAACTTACCAGAATACAGTTTGAGAATACAGAAGAGGTAACTAGAAAGGCTTGCATTTTGGTAAGATAATGGGGAGATGAGGGCATGTTGTAATAAACTGTCTCATAGTTCCAAGTGGAACATTAATGTCAAATCTGAACAAAATTGAAGCAGGTTTGGTCTCGTATGGTACCTGGAATGCCAGTTTGCAAGGAGAATTATTGTGAATTGAGTGTTTGAGTTAAGGGTATAATGGCTCACTAGTGTTTCGCCATAGAAGACATCAAAGGAGAATTGAACTATTTATTGTTTCCAAACAGTGATTCAAGCGAACAAATAATGGCCAGTAATCACAAATCTCCAGCAACTCGCCCCATATCACGAGGTGGAGTTGGACTGACAGGAAGGCCTCCTTCTGGAATACGACCCCTATCAGGAAATGTTCGAGTGGCAACTGGAGTAAGTTTAAAACAAATCTGTTGAACACATGTGTATATATTTTGGTAGAAGCTGGAAACTTCTACAGTAAGAGATTCTACTTTATTGCTTCTTTTTTCTATAAGCATATAATTAAATGTGGGTTTTTTTGGTGGGGGAAGCATCTTGAAATACAAATGTGAGAGAATGTTTGAAAGACACTATCTTGCAGATACTCAAATTTATTTTAAAGCAACAGTAATTTCAGTGGTATGGTGTATTTGGGCCAGAATCAAATGAAATGGACCAAAAATAGAATTAAGCATATATAAGAATTTGGTTAATGATTAAGATGGTACTTCAAATTAGTTGGAAAAGTATGGAATATTCAATAAAACATTCCAATACCTGGTAAACCATTTGTTTAAAACTATTTTAAATCCTTTTCTCATATCTTTTTCAGAATTCTATATAGTTTAGACTCTTGAAGGCAGGGAATAGTGGCTCACATCTGTCATTCTAGCACTTTGGGAGGCTGAGGCAGGAAGATCACTTGAGGTCATGAGTTCAAGACTAGCCTGGGTAACATCGTAAGACCTCATCTCTACTGGGGAAAAAAAAATATATATATATATATATATATAATGTCATGCATATATAATATACAATAAAAATGTCATATATATTATGTAATGTCATATATATTATATATCATATTATTACAATTATATATTATATATTATATGACTTTGCACATATATATATGTGTGTGTGTAAATATAGATATGAATATAGATATATCAGGCACGGTGGTGGTGTGTGCCTATAGTCCCAGCTACTTGGGATGGTAAGGCAGGAAGATCACGTGAACCCAGGAATTCAAAGTTGCAGTACGCTATGATCATGTCACTATATTCCAGCCTGGGTAACAGAGTAAGACCCTGTCTCCAAAAAAATTAATAAAATAAATAAAAAGAAACTTGATATCTTATTTTACTGAGTTGGAGTCTCACTCTGTCACCCAGGCTGGAGTGCAGTGGCAAGCTCACAGCCTCTACAATCTGGACCTGCTGGGCTTAGGTGATCCTTTCACCTCAACCTTCCAAGTAGCTGGAACTACAGGTACATGTCACCGTGCCTGGCTGATGTTTTAATTTATTATATAGACGAGGTCTCACCAAATTGCTCAGGCTGGTCTTGAACTCTTGGGCTCAGGCAATCCTCTCACCTCCACTTCCCAAAATGCTGAGATTACAGGTGTGAGCCACTGCACCCAGCTTGTATTTTAAAAATGAAACCATAAATGTCATAGAAGAAAATGTAGGCAATTATTTTTATAAACTTTTCTCTTTTTTTGAGTTGGAGTCTCCTCTGTCGCCTTGAGCCGCTGGGCTCCGGCGATCCTTCCGCCTCAGCCTTCCAAGTAGCCGGAACTACAGGCGCGCCCTACCACACCCGGCTAAGTTTTTGATTTATTGTAGAGATGAGGTCTCGCCAAGTTGCCTAGGCGGGTCTCGAACCC
>NW_007245880.1:362794-367356 GCF_000164805.1 Carlito syrichta
ACTCACCTCAGCCTCCCAAAGCGCAGGATTACAGGCTGAGCCATCGAGCCTGGCTGTATAAACTTTTTATGGGCTAGGCCTTTATTAAAAATGACAGAAATACCAAATACTGAAAAAGGAGAGTATTTTTATTATATATTTGAATTTACAAACATTGAAAACACCAAATTAAAAGAGACAATGAAGTGGTAAGAAAAAAAAAAAATTTATATATATGATTTAGAATCTTAAAATGAAAAGGCAAACTTGACTAATTTTTAAGAACTCTTTCAATATTAAGCTATTTTAATTTCAATCAAAATTCCATGAGATTTCTTCTAGAGGCTGGGGGTGATATCATTAAAACTATTCTAAAACTCATAGAACAATGAAACAAAAATAAGAAAAAGTACTATGTGTGTGTGTGTGTGTGTGTGTGTGTGTGTGTGTGTGTGTGTGTATAGTAAATAAATAATGAGTGAAATAATATTCTGATTGCCACAATAACCTGGAAATAAACTCTAGTAAATGTTAAGAGCTTAATGTAAGAGAGTGTCATAAATCAGAGAATCAGTAAAGGAAACATACCACATTAGAAAAGTTGGATGAAATTTATAAACTAATCATTCTAAGCAGAAGAATGTTCTGTAAAGATAGTTATTACATTTTCATTATTATTTTAAATTAATTATTATACATTTCCAAATTAAAAATTTGGAAACAACCTAAAAGATCTTACAACAGGTGAATCTTTTTTTCCCCTACCCCTCCCTACGGGTGAATCTTAATATAATATGTGTGTTCCTATAATCGGCTATTAGATAATTGCTAAAAAATATTTTCTGAGATATTTGAGAACACATATACTTTTACGATGTAGTTTTAAGCTAAAAAAAGCGGTGGGGTGTCCACTTAACATACAAACATACATTTATGTATACATGGAAAGAAATGAGATGGAAAGAAATGAATACATCAAAATGTACATAGTAATTCTTCTGATAGTCACAAAGGTTCAAGCTCTTAAAACAGGCTAACTGCAAACTACAGATAATGCTGGGTCCTTTGTTTAATTCATAAGAGCAGCATGTTTTTGGAGGGAGTAATTTTGTTAAAGTCAGGTTTTTCTTAAAGTTTTCAGATTTTGCTAGTTTCGGGTAATATTAGCATAACATCATCAACTTTAAAGTGATCTTTCTAAAGACTTCATATATATGGTACTACGTCAGGGTATCTTTTAATTTAGTAAAAATAGATACTTGTTAATTAAATATTTATCGAAAGAATCTGACATATATTGGCCACCTACTGTTTGCTAGGTTCTTTATTTATTTATTTTTTAATTCTAATTTTTTAAGTTAAACAAGCATTTTATTGCTTACAAATTACATAGACAAATTTATGCAACCAGGGCAGAGGCTGTGGACAATTCGTATTTCCAATTGGGAGGGACTCACTTGGTCTTGTAATATTGAGCCAATCGGTGAATTCGACTCTCTATCAGAATCAGGCAGAATTCAGCATCCTTATCCTTTCTGTTCCTCTCAAGATGCTCTTGAACAGCAACTGCTTTCTTTTTTTTTTTTTGAGTTGGAGTCTCACTCTGTCGCCCAGACTGGAGTGCAGTGGCCGCTCCCGGCCACCGCAGGCCTCGCTGCTGGGCTCCGTCGATCCTTCCGCCTCACCCTTCCGAGTAGCTGGAATTACAGGCGCGCGCTACCACGACCGGCTAATTTTTTGATTTATTGTAGAGATGAGGTCTCGCCAAGTTGCCCAGGCGGGTCTCAAACCCGCGGGCTCAGGCAATCCACTCACCTCAGCCTCCCAAAGGCGCGGGATTACAGGCTGAGCCACCAAGCCCGGCTAGCAACTGCTTTCTTAATCAAATGGTAGAGATCCTCAGGAATATCAGGAGCAAGCCCTTTTGACTTAAAGAGTCTCAAGATTTTATTGCCTGTGAGTCCCTCAGGATCACACCCATCTGTGAAGCAGTCAGGCCCTTATTCGCCAGTTTGTAAATCTGCTCCTTCACGTCATCAGACGTCAACTTCAGCCAAGTGGGATCACTGTGGCGGTAGGGCAGCGCTGATTGGGACAGGCCCTTCCCGGGAGCGGGCGTGCGACCCATGATGGCGGTGGTCAGGTGCAGCTATTTTTAAATTTTTAAATGTATTATTATATTCAGACGGTACAAGTGCAGATTTCCTAAATGCATATATTGCATTGTGGTCCGGACTTTTAGTGTATCCATCACTCAAACAGTGAACATTATACCTACCTAATAGCTAATTTTTTAACCTTCATCCCCTTCCATCTTTTGTAGTCTCCAGTGTCTGTTATTCCACTCTCTTAAGTCCATGTGTACCCATTATTTAGTTCCCACCTTTATAAGTGAGAATATGTGGCCTTTGTCTGTTTCTGAGTTATTTCACTTAGGGTAATGGCCGCCAGTTCCATCCATGCTGCTACAAAGGCATGATTTCATTCTTTTTTATGGCTGAGTAGTATCCCATGGTATGGAGATATGTATAGATCTCACTCTGTCTCCCAGGCTGCAGTGCAGTGGTGCTCATGGCCTCCATAATTTGGGCCTGCTGTGCTCAGGTGATCCTTCTACCTCAACCTTCCAAGTAGCTATTATATGAGTAGTATTCCATGGTATAGAGATAGACACACGTAGGTCACATTTTGGTTATCCAAGTCTCCATTGACAGACACTTAGATGGACACTTAGGTTGATTCCACATCTTTACTATTGTGAATTATGCTGCAATAAACTTATGAATATGGGTGTAGGTATCTTTTTAATACAGTGGTTTCTTTCCCTTTGGTTATATACCTAATAGTGGAATTACTGGATCTAATGGTAGTTCTATTTTTAGTTCTTTGAGAAATCTCCATGCTGCTTTTCATAAAGGCTGGGCTAATTTACATTACCACCACCATTGTATAAGCTTTCCATTTCCTCTGTAACCTTGCCAACATCTGTTATTTTACTTTTAGTTTACATTATTAGCCATTCTGACTGGTGTGAGATGGTATCTCATTGTGGTTGTAATTTGCATTTCTCTGTTAATTAGTGATGTTGAGTATTTTTCATGTTTGTTGGCCGTTTATATATCTTCTTTTGAAAAATGTATATTCATGGCCTTTGCTCACTTTTTAATGTGGTTATTTGTCTTTTTCTTGCTGAGTTGTTTGATTTCCATGTAGAGTCAGGATATTAGCCCTTTGTTGGATGCATAGTTTGCAAATATTTCTTCCATTCTGTGGATGGTCTGTTTTCTCTGTTGATTGTTTCTTTTGTTGTATAGAAGCTTTTTAATTTAATTAAATTCTATTTGTCACCAAACACCTGGCACCTGTGTTAATTAAGAAAGTAATTTGGGTTAATCACAAAAAATCCTATTTGTCTATTTTTGTTTTTGTTGCATTTGCTTTTCAGGATTTCATTACAAATTCTTTGCTGAAGCCAATGTCCAAAAGAATTTTTTTCTAAATTTTCTTCCAGAATGTTTATAGTTTCAGGTCTTACAGTCTTTAATCCATCTTGAATTAATTTTTTGTATGGGTGAGACATACAGGTCCAGTGTTCTTGTGTTCAACACATTCTCTGGAATGTGTACTGTTGAACTCAGAATCACTTAGGAACTTGTCTAATTGGATTAAAGGCTACTAGCTACAATTAAAAACAACCAAAATGAATGACAATGGTTGTATCCAACCCCTATCTAAAGTCTCTGCCTCACTTAATCTACTGCTTTGCTCTTTGGTAGAGATGAGAGAAGAAATAAAAGAGGCTAAGGAAAAAAGTAAAGAAAAAGTAAAGTTGTCTTGGAACAGTTTCAGGTTATCTTTTAGACCTTGTGCCTGCTTTTACTATATGAACTGACAAGAAGCGAGTCTTTGTCCTTTCCTGAGGGTGTACAGTATTACATTGAATTTTGCAGATCTGAAGTAGAGAATCTTGTTGACCAAGAGTACAAATGCTTGCTGAATGATATAAGCCCTTTAGTACTTAATGGTCATCTTGTGATGGAATTACATCTATATTCTTCAAGATGGAAATTTTCTTATTTTTTCCTAATTTTAAAGGTAATATATGCTCATTGTAATAATGCTGAAAACACCAAATTGTATAAAGGAGAAAATAAAAGTAAACTATAATATTATTACATAGTGATCGCTATTGCTATTTTTTCATATGATCCTGCAGACTTTAAAAAAATTGTTTATATTTATATTATTTAAAAATTTTGTTTAAGAGTCAGGGACTCACTGTATTACCTAGACTGGTCTCAAAGTCCTGGAGTCAAGCACTTGTCCCATCTCTGCTTACCAAGTAGCTGGGACTATAGGCATGCTATTGTTCCTGGCTTTCTTGACTTTTTTGTTTTACAAAAATGGAATTATAAATTGGACATGATGTCTTGCACTGATAATTCTAATTACTTGGGAGGCTGAGGTGGGAGGATTGCTTGAGGTTAGGAGTTCAAGACCAGCCTGACCAACATCGTAAGATTGCCATCTTTTTTTTTTTTTGAGTTGGGGTCTCACTCTGTCGCCCAGACTGGAATGCAGTG